>NC_138905.1:980862-1168362 GCF_965231255.1 Vanellus vanellus
GGGGGGGCGGTACAAATCGGTGGAGGGCGGGGCTTATCAGTGAGGGGCGTGGCCTGGCGGCGCAGGGAGTGGGGGCGGCGGCCGTGGGGGCGTGTCGGGGCGGGGCCCGGTGCGCGGGAGGCGGGGCCCGGTGCGCGGGGGGCGGGGCCTGCGGCGCGGCGGAGCGCGGAGGCAGCGGGGTGGCAGCGCGGCCGTCCCGTCCCGTCCCGTCCCGTCCTTCCCTCCGCCGCCGCCATGGGCCTCACGGTCTCCGCCATCTTCTCCCGCATCTTCGGCAAGAAGCAGATGCGGATCCTGATGGGTGAGCGAGGGGGCGGCGGAGCAGGGCCGGGCGGGGGATGGGGATGGGGCCGGGGATGGGGCACGTACCGGTACCGGCGCCGGTAACACCGCCTCCTCGTTGCAGTGGGGCTGGACGCCGCCGGCAAGACCACCATCCTCTACAAGCTGAAACTGGGTGAGATCGTCACCACCATCCCCACCATCGGTGAGTGCCCCGGCACCGGGCAGGGCCCCCATCGAGCACCGGCTACCGGGCAGGATCCCCCACCCTGCCTCTGACAGCCAGCACCGGGCAAAGCCCCCATCGAGCACCGGGTACCGGGCAGGATCCCCCACTCTGCCTCTGACAGCTGACACCGGGCAGGGACCCCCTGCCACATCCCGCAGGCTGTGCTGCCCACCCGGGTACCACTCTCCCGTGGGTCCCCCCCTCAATGCTCCCCCATCAGCTAGGGGCTGCCTGGGGTGAGATGTGCCCCGTGACACCCCAGTGCCCCATCTTCCCAGCTGTTACTCTCCCATTATCCCATGCCTGTCTGGGTACCGGGCTCTGCCCCATAGGGAGCCTGGTTTGCACCCCAAAATACCCCTTGTGGTCCCCGGCACGAGTATTGGCACAGACCACCTACCCTGACCTGTGCCTGCCCTGTGGTGATGAAGACGGAGCCAGAGCCATTACACCGGTGTGGTCTCGCTCTGGTCCGGAGAGTGCAAAGGCGCTTTCATGGGCAGGAGATTGCTGAGACCGTGTGGGTCCAGTCTGCCTGAACGGGGCAGGCTGCTGTCCTGCCACATCCTGCTGCAAAGCCTTTGGTGGGGTGCTCAGCTCCATCTCCCATAGCATCTCCCATGAGCTGGTGGAGGTGGATTTGGAATGGGCCGAGCCACCGGGTCAGGGAGGTTGGTTACGCGTGGTCACCTGCTGGCCAGTGCTGCTGAACGTCTTCATTAGTGACCTAAGTGGTGGGGGGAGAGCACCCTCGGCAAGCTCGTGGATGGTCCCAAGCTAAGAGGAGTGGTTATGCACCAGAGGGTTGTGCTGCCGTCCAGGGGGATGTGGGCAGGCTGGAGGAATGGGCAGAGGAACCTCATGGAGTTCAACCAGGGGAGTGCCCTTGGAGGGGAACAGCCCCAGGCCCTGGTACCTGCTGGAGAGAAGCTCTGGGGAGAAGGTCCTGGCAGTCCTGGGGGAAGGAACCTGAGCAAGCACCGGGCATGTGCCCTTGTGGCATGGGACCACCAGACCCTGGGCTGCGCTGGGCAGAGCACTGAGAGCAGGTGGGCAGAGGAGCTCCTGCCCCTCTGCTCAGCTCTGCTGAGACACCTGGGGGTGCTGGGTCTGGCGCTGGGCTCCCCGGTGCTGGAGAGATGGGGACATGCTGGAGTGAGTCCAGTGCAGGGACAAAGCGATGGTGAAGGGATTGGAGCATCTCCCGTACGGGGACAAGCTGGGAGAGCTGCTCAGCCTGGAAAAGAGATAGCGCGGGGGGATGTGTGTAAATCCCTCGTGGGGGGAGCGGAGAAGCTGGAGCCAGGCTCTCCTCGGCTGTACCCAGAGGCAGTGGGCACCCTCTCCCCATGCCCCTCCTGCCACCCCGCAGGGTTCAACGTGGAGACAGTGGAGTACAAGAACATTTGCTTCACCGTCTGGGATGTGGGCGGCCAGGACAAAATCCGACCCCTCTGGAGACACTACTTCCAAAACACGCAGGTATGCGGCGTCAGGGCAGGGATAAACTTCATCAGCTGCGACGGGGCTGGCCCAGCGTTCCCCGGGGCTTGTGGCCTGATCCTGCCTGAACTGGGCATGTGAGTGGTGGCAGGGAGTGCGTCCCGGTCCCCAGAGCGGAGGCCTCACTGGGAGCACTGGGACGGCGTGTAAGTGTTTGCCCCATCACCCCATCAGAAGGGAGTGAAGCAAAGGGGTCCAGCGGAAGAGCAGGAGAGGGCGCAGCACCATCCCCGGGGTGCTGTGGCTCTGCAGGGGGGCCGGGTGGGCAGTGGGGCCGCTGTTCCCCTCGGTTTGGGGGTACCTGCAGCCCGCCTGGGATGTCCCCCTCTTCTCCGCACAAGCTGCCCGCTCCAGCCTGGCTTCTCCCGCAGGGTCTTATCTTCGTGGTGGACAGCAACGACCGAGAGCGAGTGCAGGAGTCTGCCGACGAGCTGCAGAAGATGGTGAGTGACGGGGGGATCGGGTCTGGCAGGGAGGTGGGTGTCCCCCAGCCATCCTCCCGCTCGCCCGGCTCTGCAGCAGCGCTGGGTGGGTGCGAGATGGGACCTGGCTCTGCTCTGCCCACCACGTGGTGCCGGGGACATCCCTCTGGAGATGGGCTTGGGGACCCGACGAGGACTCCTCTGCCAGGCAGAGGCTGGACCTACGGGGATCGGGAACAACTGCAAGGGGGAAAAATGGCCAAGAAAATGCAGTTCTAGGTTTTACTTAGTCAGGGCTTTGCTAGCCGAGCGCCCAGGGCACGTGGGGAAGGGGCGGGTGGCATCCAGAAATGATGTCTGAAAGCCAGCCTGCTACGTGGGGGTCATTTACTCCTTGGTGCGGCTGTCTGGGGGACCAGAGCATCCCTGGGGAGGGAAGCTGGTGCAGAGCGGAGTGTATCGCAGCCTGAGAGCGGGGAGAAGGGACGGGCAGATACCCGCTGCCTGCGTGCCATCGTTTGGAGAGCATTGTGACCACTCTCTTGCACTGTCCCCATGGCGGTCACTGTGCCCCCCATCCCTGGGCATCCCCTCGGTGAAGGTCACGGGTGCTCCTGGAAGAGCATCCCGGTGCCACCGAGACCTCCGGGCAACGACATGGGCAGGAGGGCAGTCAAAATTCTGGAGGTGGATGGAGGAGCTGGAGAACCCTCCTGGTGCTTTGCGTCTGTCCAAGCCGGGTCTCGCTTGCCGGGCTGCCGGTGCTGCGGAGCCTCACCGATGGCTCACCAAGAGCCGCCCTCCGGCAGCGCACCCGGCTCAGCCGTCCCCGCTCTCTCCGCAGCTGCAGGAGGACGAGCTGCGGGATGCCGTCTTGCTGGTGTTTGCCAACAAGCAGGACATGCCCAACGCCATGGCGGTGAGCGAGCTGACCGACAAGCTGGGGCTGCAGACGCTGCGCAGCAGGACCGTGAGTGGCCGGGGTGACGTCCCCGTCCCTGCGGGAGGGACCCGTGGGGCTGTGGGGCTGCTCCTGGGGCGCACCAGGCTGGCGATCGGCAGACCCCAAAGCCTTTTTCTCCTTCTCCCTCTGTTTTGCAGTGGTACGTGCAGGCAACGTGTGCGACCCAGGGCACAGGGCTCTACGACGGGCTGGACTGGCTATCGCACGAGCTCTCCAAGCGCTAGCCGGGCTGGCGGCACAGGGACCGGATGAGCCGAGGACGTCTCTTCCAACTGCTGTTTTGTTTGGTTTTCTTTGTTTTATTTGCGGGGGGGTGTTTATCCTTTCTCCCCAGGGTGGCCTCGTCTCTGTGTGTTTATCTGGTAGGACCTGAACCTCAAGGACTCTTCGGGCAGCTCTGCTCCGCTGTGTCCTGCCTTCGCCCCGGCAGCGCTGCGTCCTGGCCGCCCTCCCCACCTGCATGTGCTGTCTGCGAGAGCTTACCCGGACCTGCCGGGGTGGCATGTCCCCAAGCGTCCCCGCTCCTCGCCCGGAGGCGGTGGTGGGGGCTGAGCGGGGCTGGGAGGCAGCCCTGGGCTGCGGGACAGGAAGGATCCTCCCTTTTATCCTGCGATAAACTTTATAGTTCTCTTTCTCTCGGGGAGGGAGGGGGGCATATGGCTGCGTAACGTGCTGTTGTATATCGAGTGATTAAACACCACCACTTTGTACCCTGCGCCCGGCGCGTTTCTGGCTGGCCGCGGGGGCCGCCTTAGAGCCCCGCTTCCCGACGTGCGTCTTCATCGAGCATCTCTGGGCACGGGGATTTGGGCCTGAATAAACCCCTGCGTGCGCTACGCTGGGGCGCAGAGGAGGTGGGCAGAGGCTCTGGGATGCATTTGCGAGCTCATTTCTTCATCCCCTGGTGCCAGGAGGGGGTCTGGGCTGTTTTACAGCCGCCCCGCGGTGCTGTCGGCGTGCGTGCTGCCTCCGCACGGTGCTTGGGCTGGGGCCACGCCGGGGCAAAGCCCTGTGGGGTCGGCTCAGGCCATGTGCTGTAGGAGTGCTAATTGGGTTGTAATTAGTGGGACTGGGCAAAGCCAAACCCAACGGCGGCCGTGCTCTGGCAGCGAGGGGCTGAGCCGCGGGCACTGGGAGGAGGGGGAGCAGACTGGTCCTGGGAGCCGCAGGCTGGTGGGGGGGAGGCAGCGGGCACGGAGCATCCCTGGGGACTGGCAGTGGCAGTGCCACGCGCGGCTGGGGCAGGGGGGGTCTCCCGGGAAGGTGCACCCACACGCTGCATGTCCTGCGCTCCTTGCACAGAGCTGAGCCCTGCGCTGGCTGTCCCTGTGGGGATGTGCTGGCTGTCCCCCCCCAGGCTGTCCCTGCAGGGTTACACTGGCTGTCCCCCCAAGGTTACACTGGCTGTCCCCCCAGGCTGTCCCCCTCCCCCCAGGCTGTCCCTGCAGAGTTACACTGGCTGTCCCCTCAAGCTGTCCCTGCAGGGATGCCCTGGCTGTCCCCAAGGCTGTTCCTGCAGGGTTACACTGGCTGTCCCCTCAAGCTGTCCCTGCAGGGATGCCCTGGCTGTCCCCAAGGCTGTTCCTGCAGGGTTACACTGGCTGTCCCCTCAAGCTGTCCCTGCAGGGATGCCCTGGCTGTCCCCAAGGCTGTTCCTGCAGGGTTACACTGGCTGTCCCCTCAAGCTGTCCCTGCAGGGATGCCCTGGCTGTCCCCAAGGCTGTTCCTGCAGGGTTACACTCGCTGTCCCCTCCAGGCTGTCCCCCCAGTCTGTCCCTGCAGGGTTACACTGGCTGTTCCCAAGGCTGTCCCTGCAGGGATGCCCTGGCTGTCCTCCTGTAATGGCTCAGGTGGGTGCTCAGTGCACCAGCACCCACCCTGCTGGGGGGCTCCCACCCAGCCCTGGGGGGTGCGTGGCCAGGGAGCGAGGGGGCAGTGGGGTTCAGGGCAGGGAGATGGGAGCTGGGGATTCCCGGTGCTTTGGTGTGAGGTTTCCCTGGAGCACTTGGCTCTGGGGAGCAGCACTGCCATCCGGACTGGTGCCGGTTTGGAGCCGGGATTGCTCACGGTGCTGAGACCCTGAGAGCGGAGCCATGGGCAGAGTGCGGGGAGCCCAGGCTGGACAAGAGGCAGATGCACCCGAGGTGGCCCCGTGATGGAAGTGGGGGGGAGGGTTAAGCTGTGGCCGTTGTAGCACACATCCATCCCACCTGATGTGGGGCACCAGGCGTGATTTACAGCACAGCGAGAGAGTTCTTGGGGACTGGGTAAGGACCGGGAGAAGCCATAGCTGGTGGTGTGTCAGCCACTGGGCTGCTTGGCTGAGAAACAGCCTCGAGCCTCAAAAAGCAGCTTTGCAGCAGAGGACAAGGTGATGCGGGTGCCTTCGCTTGCTGCCGCGGCTCCTGGGGGGCGATTAATCCCCACAAGGTGGGTGACATTCCATGGTGACGTTGGATGACCTGTGCCCATCGGCTCCCGGTGCCAGGCTCCCTCCCCTGGGTCGTGCGCGGTCCTGGGGACATCTGTGCCCCCCACCCCCCTCCCTGGGGACAGCCCAGAGCAGCAGCCTGGTGGGCACACACACACTCAGCTCGACGTCCAACACGCGCAGCGTGGTGCACGGCAGGGCTGGAGCCCCGCTCACCCCGCTCTCAGAGCGCCGGGGAGCAAAAGGACAGCCGCTCACCATGAATCATTTAATGCCCTATTTAGCACCAGTTCCTCCAGCCTGGCCTGGACGTCACCCTCAGGCGGAGATGAAGTGCCCTGAAAATGCCAGCTGTATGGCCGTGGGGCGTCCCTTTGCCACCGGCCACTGCCACCTCCAAGCCAGCAGCCCAGGAGTCCACGTGCTGTTGTGCCCTTTGCAGCCCCACCGGTTTGCTGCCCGCTCTGCCCTGCTGGTTTCCCACGGCCCCAACCACCGGTGGCTGTGCCGGAGTCCCCTCTCCTCCCGTGGTGTGGCCAGGACACGTCCCCTTGCCCACACTGAGGTCCCCGTTTCACTCGGCGCTGCCGGTGCTGCGGAAACCCGGAGGCAGGAGAGCAGGCAAGAGAGCAGGCAGGAGAGCTTGCTGCCCGCTTGCTTCTCCAGGAGGAGTTTGCAAAACTTGCCCATGCCCGGAGCATTGCACAGTCATGGCAGAAGGTGTGGCAAACGCCCCGAGCCAGGCAAGGAGCCCCCCGCCACACCGCGGCAGCCGGCGAGGGCTCTCTGTGGGACGGCACCTTTGTATGAGGTGCCGACGGGCTGGTGGGGTGCCCTGCCCTGCACCCCGTCCCCACAGCCAGGCATCCCAAGGGCCGGCTGCCGCAGGCTCCCAGCGCCCCGCAGCATTTTGGGTGCCCCAGGAGAGCACCCGCAGACCCGCCTGCCCCGGCAAACAGGGTCCTATGCCATGCCAGCCGGCACATTGGCAGCAGCATCCCCCGCTGGCCCCCGCTGAGGTCTCTTCTAGTGGGTCTGGTGATTTCAGTTTTAAATGTTTTTGAAGGGCTGGGTATGAATCGCGGCTCTGCTGCCGAGCGGTGCCGCAGGACCCGTGTGCCGGTGACCACAGCAGCCGTCTTCCTGCAGCCCCTGAAAAATGCACCCAAACCCATCTGAGTGTCTCCATGTTTCTGGAAGGAAAAGGTTCCTCCGGAGCTGCTGTGGGGCAGTTGGAGGCCCTGGACTTGCGCTGACGTTTCGCAGCCTCACACCACCCAGCCGCGGCAGGGAGCGGCTGCGGCTCTGGGTACTGCCAGAGCACGGTGGTGGCTGCCGCATGCAGTCCGTTGCGGCAATGCCACCCGCCCTGTCCCCATCCCTGTCCCCAGGACTGAGCATGGTTGAAATCTCACTGCCGTGAGCTCCCTGTGTGTCATGGAGCTGCCTGGGACTGTGCCGGCTGTTTGCAGCCCCGGCTGTGCCGGGAGCTCGGCAGCCCATGGCATGGCACAGCCTGCGGCACATGGGCAGAGGGAGCCACTCAGCAGAGCTGCAGCCCGAGAGTGCCAGGGGCTCGGGGTGGCCCAGGGCATCCTTGCTCATCTCCCTCTCATGAGTCCGCTCCGACATCGGAGATGTCCCCATTCCCGTAAGGCTTTCCCCATAAGCAGGTCAGTAATGTGTGCCATGAGTTTGGCAGGTCTCATCCCAGTCCCAGCATGGTGCTGAGGCTCAGCTGGGACAGACAGACGGCCAAGATGGGGCCGGGGCTGGTGCAGCCACTGTGTCACGGGTGCAGGTGAGCAAAACCCTTCAGTGGCATCCTCAGAGACACCATCAGTGTCCCCAAAGGCTGAACGATTGGGACAATGCAGCTGCACACTCCTGGGAGGGTTTTTCTCTTAGAGAAGCACATGGAACATTTTTCTCCTATAGAAATTATTTTTTCTTGCTTGAAAAGACACAAACTAAGCTGAACGCTGATGTTGTCCTTGGGGGGAGAGGGCTTCCTTTACCCTGGCTCCCCCGTTAAATTCCATTTCTAAACAGAGACCCAAAACTTTTTATTTCGAGCACAGATCTGCCGCGTGGCCGGGGTCTGTCGGCTCTGCGAGGTCGTGGCGGAGGGGCCAGCGTGGGATCCGGGATGGCCGGAGCTGGTCCTGGCTGTGCCGCACACTCCTGCCTGCTGACTGCCCATCTCCGTACCGGGCTGTGCTGAAGCGATATGGCATTTTGGGGCTTGTCCGCACCTACGGGCAGTGGCCGAGGGGGCACAACAGCCACAGCGCTTTTTTTTCCTGCTTGCCCATCCTGCACAGCCCCTGTCCCCTGGCTCCGGAGGCTCCCCGCCATTCTGACTAGGGGCGCTCCCTCCGGGCTAGAGGTTTCTCTGGATGCACCAGGAATAGCCCCATTTAACAGCGGGGTCTCCCCAGTTTCCAACAGCTCCCTCCCGAAGGGAGCCGGTGCTTCACGGTGCTGCGGCAGGGATGCAGGCGGTCCCGGGGTGGGCTCCCGCGCATCCCTTGCCGAGCAGCACCCCGGCACCCGCAGCAGCGGCGTCCAACCCCTCCACTCGCCAGCGCTGCCCCGAGGCCTGGGCAGAGATGGGCACAAGCACCCGGCGGCACCTGCACCGGTGCCTGCTGCGAGGGTGTCGTGCGTCGGCGCTGGCGGCAGGGTGGGCGGGAGCGTGGGCATTGAATACCCCCCCCCACGTGTGGTTAATTACCTTTTCCCAGGGTAATCTGATGGTAGAAAGGGGGGGGAAGGCTTGGACGGGATGGAGAGATGCTGAATGGGGGATGCAGCAGCGAAGCGGGGCGCTGACACTGCCCACCCTTCTGCAGCGTGCCAGGGGCTGGGACAGGGACACGGCACTGGGGATGGTGACAAATGCATGATGAGAAGGACCCCAAGGTGCTCAGCTCCCACTGCCTGACCCTCGCCAAAGCCCCCTGGGGACCTGGTTGTGGTCCTGGTCCCCACAAACCACCTGAGGCAGCTGGGGAAGATGCTGGTGGCTGAGCAAAGCCCGGCGTGAAGCTTTGCTGCCTTGGGGGTGGCAGATCTCCTGCTGGGACGGATGCAGGCGGACATCACCCCGCTGCGGGGGGGTGGTTTGGGGAACTGCTGGGGGCTGTCCTGGCCATGCTGTGCCTCTGCCGGAGCCCGGATGAAAACATCAGATGGGATTAGAGGGGGTCTCGGGGGGGTGGTAGAGGGGAGGGGGGCTGCAGGGACTGCGGGATGGGCTGGGGGTGTCAGGGGAGATGGGGGTGGCCCAGGGAAGCAGCCGGCTGGATGATGAGAGCGTGGGGTGGCTGTGGGGACCGTGCCGTGCAGACAGCAGGACGAGTTCCGGCTCTGCGGGCTGGGAGGGCTGTGCCACAGCCGGTAGCACTGGGATGAACCCCTCGCCCGGCCGGGAAGGGGCACGCTCATCGCCCCATGTAAAGCTTTAAGCCCTGAAAACCCAAACCCGGGCTGTGCAGAGGGGTGCTTTCCCTGAGCACCCACCCCCTCTGCCCCCCTGGACCCCCGGGAGGGTGACGGGGAGTCCCGGTTTGGAGGGTGAGCTGATGGTGGCCCGGCTGTCACCGATGCGCACCCGTGCATGGACATCCTCAACTCACTGCACCGGAGGGTGCGCTGGAGCCCCCCACCCCACCGGGGACCCTCAGAGCCAGGGGCACCCCGGTGCCTGGAGGCGGGCGAGGGGCTCTGGCGAGCTGGCGTGGAGCGGCAGTGGCGGTGGGGGGCTGAGCGGGGGTCCGGGCAGCAGACTGGCAGTGGGGTGCAGGTGAGCCCGGGGGGGCAGCAGGGCGAAGGGGGGCTGCCAGGGAGCCGGAGGGGGGCTACCGCCGGGGACCAGGCCTGCGGGATGGAAACGGGGGTCATGGGGCTGGGGAGCATCACCCTCACCCCCAGCCCCGCTCTGCCATGGGGCAGGGGACACCCACCCCACAGCAGCCACCCCCCCATTACTGTGGGGGCGGGGGGACCCGTCTCCGTGCACCCCCCAGCACCCCGTGGGGTCCTGCAGCCTGCCGCCGGCTCCCACCCTGGCTGTGCCCGGGGGTCCCAGCCCCTCTCCAGCCCTTTTACCGCAGCAAGCATCGTCCCAGGCGCAGGGGCCGGAGGTGCAGAGGTGCAGCGGGGCTGGGGCGCCGTGACCGTGACCGTGACCGCAGAGGGGCTGCGGTGAGCTGGCGGGGGCGGCCGGGAGGTGCTGTGCAGGGAACAGAGCGCAGGATGTCACGGGGCATCCATGGGGATGCTTTGGGACCAGGCCACCACGGAGGGGCGACCTGCGAAGTGTCACCCTCTGGGGCGGCTCCAGAAAGAGCTCCCCCGGGGAGGGCAGTGCCCGGAGAGCTCAGAGCAGCCGAGTGATGGGAGCAAGGGCTCCGGAGGGTGCTCAGAGCGTGTCGGGGTGCTGGTGAGGTCTCCCCATCACCCCTGGCCATGTCTTACCTGCGTGGAGCTGGCGGCTGTCGCGGCGGGGGAGAGGAAAGTGGCCACGGCCGCCCCGCAGGGCAGCATCCAGTCGCACCAGGAGCCTGTGTGGGGGGAGAGGTGGGGAGGGCAGCGTGCCGGCTCGGGACCACGCTGCTCCCCAGCCTTGGTTTTGGGGGAATTGAACCCAGCTGTCCTGCTCAGCATCAAATTTCAGCCCCGCTCCCTCCCAGGGTGTCTCCTGGACCCCATTTTGCCCCCTCCACCCCTGGGCTGTCACCTGCGCCACCAGCCTCCAGCTTCTGCTTGGCCTCCCGCCTCCATTTCGCCCTTCGGTTTGAGAACCAGACCTGGGGAAGAGGGGGGAGGCTGAGGTTGCCGGCCCCGACCCTGTGGCACCCGCACCCCCGGCAGCACTCCGGCTCCTTGGCACAACTCCTTGCCCCGGGAGGGACATGGGCTCTCCACGTGTCCCCGGCCATGGGCATGGGCGGAGGAGGGGGTTTGATCCTGCATCTTCTCCCCCTCGTCGGGCTGCAAGCATGTGCCGGGCTCCAGGGTGCTTCTCCGGCACAGGGCATGGGAGACACGTGGGTGCACGTGTGTGTGCACGGCCATGGCGTGGGGTGACCGCGTGCACTGGCAGCCCTGCCCCGGCAGGGGGGGGGACTCGCTGCCCTCGCTGCCCGCGGCACCGAGATGGCCAGCGATGGTCTGTGGCTCGGGGGGGAAGGGGCTGCCGCCGACCTGTGAAGGTTTGCCGGCAGCACAGGGGGGTCCGCCTGGAGCTACCGAGTGTGCCCTGGATGCGTGTGTGAGGGGAGTGTGCCGTGGGGTCTGCCATGGAGTGTGCCATGGTGTGTGTGTGCCATGGAGTGTGCCATGGTGTGTGCCATGGAGCGTGCCATGGGGTCTGCTATGGAGTGTGCCATGGAGTGTGCCATGGAGTGTGCCATGGTGTGTGCCATGGAGTGTGCCGTGGTGTGTGCCATGGAGTGTGCCATGGAGTGTGCCATGGTGCGTGTGTGCCATGGTGCGTGTGTGCCATGGTGTGTGCCATGGAGTGTGCCATGGTGTGTGCCATGGAGCGTGCCATGGGGTCTGCTATGGAGTGTGCCATGGAGTGTGCCATGGTGTGTGTGTGCCATGGAGTGTGCCGTGGAGTGTGCCATGGAGTGTGCCATGGAGTGTGCCATGGTGCGTGTGTGCCATGGTGTGTGTGTGCCATGGTGTGTGCCATGGAGGGTGCCATGGTGTGTGCCATGGAGTGTGCTGTGGTGTGCGTGTGCCACGGAGTGTGCCATGGTGTGTGTGTGCCATGGAGCGTGCCATGGTGTGTGCCATGGAGCATGCCATGGGGTCTGCTATGGAGTGTGCCATGGAGTGTGCCATGGTGTGTGCCATGGAGTGTGCCGTGGAGTGTGCCATGGAGTGTGCCGTGGAGTGTGCCATGGTGCGTGTGTGCCATGGTGCGTGTGTGCCATGGTTTGTGCCATGGAGGGTGCCATGGTGTGTGCCATGGAGTGTGCTGTGGTGTGCGTGTGCCACGGAGTGTGCCATGGTGTGTGTGTGCCATGGAGCGTGCCATGGTGTGTGCCATGGAGCATGCCATGGGGTCTGCTATGGAGTGTGCCATGGAGTGTGCCATGGTGTGTGCCATGGAGTGTGCCGTGGAGTGTGCCATGGAGTGTGCCGTGGAGTGTGCCATGGTGCGTGTGTGCCATGGTGCGTGTGTGCCATGGTTTGTGCCATGGAGGGTGCCATGGTGTGTGCCATGGAGTGTGCTGTGGTGTGCGTGTGCCACGGAGTGTGCCATGGTGTGTGCCATGGTGTGTGCTACGGAGTGTGCCATGGGGTCTGCCATGGTGTGTGCCATGGAGCATGCCATGGTACGTGTGTGCCATGGAGCGTGCCACAAAGTGTGCCGTACAGCATGCTGCAGAGCACACCACGGAGCATGCCACAGAGTGTGCCATGGCTCTGCAGCGCTGTGCTGCCCTGCCCCGCACCCCTGACCTGTGGCACCATCCTGGGCTCCCCAAAACCTCCCGGGCTCGGCGCTGGCCCCACGGCGGAGCAGCGCTGGGGAGGGCAGAGGCCAGGAGCGGGGTGGGAGCGGTGGCTGCACTGGGACGGGGACACGCGGCCGCTCGTGGCTGTGCAGCGCCAGCATGCGGCTCTGGCACGGGCACAGGGGCCGCTGCTGAGGAGCAGCCTGAGGGTCCCGCTTGGCCGGCCCCGGCCGGGCCCCGGCAGACAGGAGGGAGCAGGAGAGACCGGCACGTGCTGGCGGAGCCAGCCCTGCCCATGCCCAGCCTCCAGCGGGTAGAGACCCCCGAGCCAGGGACAAAACCTGTTCTTGGGGGGTCACCCCCCCTTGTCCACTGCACACACGCTGCCCGCCCGAGCCCGCTCCCGCCCCTGCCACCACCACCACCAGCAGTGTCACGGCTTGGACACCTCCCTGCATGCCCTGTCCCCCCACCGCCACGCCGGCAGGATGAGGCCGGGCGCGCTCCTGGCCGGAGAGCGGCAGCGTGGCGGGTCTCCTCTTACCCTGATGGTTGTGTCGGGCAGCTGGGTGGCCGCGGCCAGTCTCTCCCGCGTGACGGTGTCGGGGTACTGTCCCCTCTGAAACTCTGCAAAGGGAATTGGGGTGAGACCAGCCTGTCTGGCACAGCCGCGCCGCCCCGGCGAGCGATGCCAGGACACACGGCTGCAGCCGGTCCATCGCCAGGCTCCGGTGCCCACAATTCGGAGTGGTTTGGGGCACAGCAGCGATGGCAGTGCCATTCGAGGAGCCCCTCTGGAAAGCAGCAATTCCCTTCCCTGGGAAAGGTGCTGTGCCATCCTGGCACACCGCGGCAGGCACGTGGAATGCCCCGGCTTCGGCCGGTGTCCCCTGGGAGCCACACCTTTCTCCAGGGCATCCGACTGCTGGCTGGAGAAGACCGTCCTGTTCCTGTGCTGGGTGCTCAGCGGGAGCCGCCGGCCGGGCGCAGAGCCCTGGGGAAGGTGCTGGGTCCCCGGTGAGATGGTGGCACCGGCTTCGGCGGGTGAGCGGCGGCCTGGGGGATGCGGGGCAGAGGGGGCGGCGAGAGGGGACACTGCGGGGACAGAAAGGCAGAAAGTGGAGGTGGGGGATGGCCCTGGGGGCTCCCCGGGAGGGACTGGGGAGGGTCAGGGAGGGTCGAGCAGCCCCTTTGCTTTGGGGGCACAGAATCAGTGCAGGGGCGTGCGGAGAAGCTGCAAGCATGCACACACATGTGTGTGCCTACGCGTGTGTGGGTGCGTGCACCCGTGGACGTGCGTGCCGCCAGGAGACCGGTGGCGGCAGGAGGTCTCTGCCCGCTGGGAGCAAGTCTCTCCCATGGGGCGCGCACCCCCCACCCCCTGGTCCCCACACCGTTGCCCCCAGCGAGGCTCACCCCGTGGCAGCGTGTTCCTCTCCAAGCCCCGTGCAGCCGCCAGGCACAGGTCTCCGGGCAGGTTCCTCAGCACCCGGTTGATGGAGGAGACCTGGCAGGGAGAGATGGGGCTGCGCCACGGGCAGGGGGTGCAGGGTGGGAGATGGGGGTCCTGGGCAAAGCCCCCCGCCCATGGTGGGCATCCCTCCGCTGGCCGCAGGAGACGGAGCTGTGCTCAGGCGAGCGGGGAGGAATCGAGGCTGATGCCCCGGTGCTCATCTCGGAGGTGCTCTCCTGCAGCCGCCCCTGAGCACGTGCCAGGGATTCTCCGCGCCGGGGCCATGCCCATCTGCTCGGCTGTTTGTTGATACAGGCAACCCTTTCATTTTGGCGGACTAACAATATCTAGTGTGTGGCAATCTGCACCCCGGGGCCGGAGACGGTGGGGTTTATAGGGGTGACTCCGTCGTTAGGAAGCACGGCTTCCTGCGCTGATGCTGCAGGTTGCCTTTTATTGTCTCCGCCGGCCCGTGGCCCTTGTAACAGCCCCACCACGGTGTCCCAATGCCCGAGACGACGGCCAGGCTTGCTGGGGACAGCCGGCGGGGCTCTGCTTTAGCTGGGAGGCAGCGATCCGCCTTCCCCTCCCTGCCTGCTCCCCGAGCACCGAGCCCTTCCCTGAGCATCCTTCCCATTGCCCCCCACCCACCCCCGTGAGGGGCACCCCCCACCCCCCGCGATGCCACCCGGTGTCCCTGCAGCCCCCCGCGGCTCTCCCCGGCGGGGACTCACGCTGAGGGTCCCGTTGCCGGCGCAGATGCCCTCAGCGTGCAGCTGCCGGCGGATCTCCCAGGCGAAGAGGGAGGGCTGCTCCAGCTTCAGCTGGGCGATCCTGGCCACCACCTCGGGGGTGGCCATGCGGGGCTTGCTGCCCCCAATGGCTTTGGGCTCCACAGCCCCCGTCCGGTAGTAGTGGCCCAGGATCTTGCTGACGCAGCCGTTGGACACCTGCGGAGGGGGCGGCTGGGGCAGGGGCTCAGCTGGAAAAGGATTTGGGGGAGAAGGAGACCCCCAAACCCCCCGACCCAGGCGCACCTTGAGGCTGCGGGAGATGTCCGAGGTCCGGATGCCGCATGCCGCCAGCTCGATGATCCTCTTCCTCTTGCAGGCGGGGAGGGGGCGGCCGTTCACGAAGAGACCCCCCAGCTGGTTCACACCGCTGGGGCCTGGGGAGAGGCCGAGCAGGCGGTAACGGGGGACGGGGGGGGCGCTGCCTGCACTTCCCTCCCCGGCTCCTCGGGAGAGCACCGGGGCCTGAGGCTTTGCAGGGTGAAGGAACGGAGGCATCGGGGACCCCTGTGCGTTGAGTGGGGGCTTTGGAGGGGACTGGGCAGGGGGGCTTGGAGGAGACTGGGTAGGGGGGGCTTGGAGGTGACTGGGCAGGGGGGCTTGGAGGAGACTGGGCAGGGGGGCTTGGAGGGGGCTGGGCAGGGGGGCTTGGAGCACCATGGGGCTCTTTTGGTGGGGTATGGGTGTAGGCAGCGTGTGGCAGGAGCAGGCAGGGAACGGAGGGGACCAGCCCAGGTGACGCTGGCAGAAAAGGGGATGGGGAGAAGGAGGTTCCTCCAAGCAGGGGCAGCAGGGGAAGGCAGCTGCAAAGGGGGGGTGACCGGCTGGGGTGGGAATTGGAAGGACCCTGCGGAACCACCTGGGTGTCAGCTACCAGTGCCCAGTGCGGGCTTTGTGAGGGGAAAGCAGCCTCATGTGTGACGGAGCACCTCCCCGATTCCCCCAGGACCGCGGATGCCAGGACCACCCTCCCTGAGCCGCCCCGGTGCAGCAGCGTCGCTCACCTCGGTGTTGCATGGTGAGGCTTCACGGGGCTCTCGGTGCCTGGGAGCTGCCGAGGGGAGACGGCTGCTGTGGTGAGGTCGGATAAATCAGTGCTGGTGTCCCGGGCTCGGCCACATCCCCTGCCCACCCTCCTGCCTGAAGAAGGGGCAGCAAGGGCAGAAATACCCAGCGGAGGATGGAAACGGTCCAGGGCACCGGGCTGCTTGGGAAATCCTTGTGCTCCAGGCACAGCGGATCAAAGGGACCGGGGCTTTAAAGTGCTCACACGGCTGCAAGAGCCACTGGGGCTCTGAAGTGCCTGGGAAGACACCGGGAATTCTGCCTGTGCTGCCTGTACCTGGCAGCTGCCGGCACGCAACAGCGCTGGCTCGGCTGAGCTGTGTCCCGGCACCTGCGTGTGCTCCCAGGGGATGGATCCTGTCCCTGTGCCCACCCCACTGCGGCTGAGCGCCGGGGTCCTGCAGGGTGTCATGAGGACAGGGGGCAGGAGGTGGCAGGAGCAGAGCTGACATGATCGGGAGCTCTGGCTTTGTGCGCCACAGCTTCGGAGCGGAGTCACGAGCCCTTTATCACCCACTTTAACCCTTCCCCGCTGCCTCTCCAGCTGCTCCAGGCACAAACATCTGTGCGTGGCATCACCGCTTCCTCCTCATGTCCTGGCTGGCAGCGTTGCCATCTCTCCGTGTATTTATTTATTTCAGAGGGAGGGTCTGGCTCCATGCTCCCATTGCAAATCCAGAGTGGCTCCACCGCAGCCGATGGCGTGGGGCTGGGTTTGCAGCGCCAGGAGCCTGACCCAGCCAAGGAGAGACAGGCGAGCCACAACCGGGTTAACAGGACCCCCCCTCCCTTGGTCGGAGATACTCCACCGCCCTGCCACCTCCTCCGCCAGCTTAGATCATCGAGGCTGCGTTCCCCCCTACACATGTGCACGCACTCCCAGAGCCCCCATGCTTTTCCCCATCCCCTGCACTTCTGTCTGCCCCCCACGCACCTTCCCTCGCTCCACATCCCGACCTAAGGCAGCCCCACGGGTTTTGGCACCGATGTCCCGGCAGTGGGACACCACCGCCGTACCCAACACCCCTGGAGCGAGTGCTGCACATCCCTGCTGCACTGCCCATCCTGCCCGTCCTGCCCTACAGCTCTCCCGCTGCCCCCCGGGGTTCTGCGGCGTGAGTGTCACCTCCTCCCGCCCTGGGGATTTACCGGCAGCCGGGGACGCAATGGCAGCAGGTCCTGCAGGAGCCCTGCAGAGACGCTTTGCCAAGTCCTGGTGGTGCCACTGAGACCACCCGGGACCACAATGCGGGGCAGAGCAGCCATTCCTCCTGTAGGAGATGGCCCCGGTGGGAACCAGGGCAGGAGGCACCGGTCACCACCAGCTCATCCCTGGTGTCACCAGAGACACGGGAGGTTTTGGCCCCGTGGCAGTGGGAGGAAAGGTGGCACATCTCCGAGTGCCAGGCATCGGCGAGGGGTGCTGGGGGGGACCAGGGCAGCACCCTGCCCCAGGAAACGGGGGAGAGGGAACATTTCCACAAGGACGCCGGCGCCAGCCCTTCTCTCCAGGAAAACCCCGCTGCCCTCGTTCCCTGCTCATTCATTAACGAGCAGTACACCAATCCACAGAGGTGCCACACAGATCGACGGCTACTGCTGCCACTGCTGCCTTGCCAAACCCCGACAGCCTGGATAGCACTCCTGGTTAAACTCAGGATTTAACCTGAAACACCCCAAAAACTCCTGGACACCCCCAGCACAGGGCTCTCCCTGCTGCAGTCCCCGAATCCCGCTGCAGCCTCGGCACTGCTTCCCTGCCCGGCTTGGGAACGGTGTTTGGAGACACAGACCCCCGTTACAAAATTCAGCAAAAGCGAAATAAATCCAACAACGGGGACGACTCGGCAGATTTCCCGCAGGTGAAAAGCGAACGTGCAGGGCACCCAGTATCCCGCTTGTTAGGAAGGGGACAGATCGCCCTGGAGCAAAGCGCACCAGGCAGCTCCGGGAGGGGTGGAATGAGCAGTACAGGCAGGACGCGCATCCCCTCGGGGGCCAGCACGGCGGCTGCCTGTGTTCCCCGGCTTTGCCCTGGGCTTGGGAGGCGACAGAGGGATTTCTTTCCCCAAGGAGGCACAGGTGCACCAGGAAAGCCATGAGAGGTGTGAGCCCACAACACCACTCCGGCCACAGAGGGATCTCCGGGAGGTGGTGAGCTCGGTCGATGCGCAGCACGCAGAGGCGAGGAGAGGGGTAACCCTGGACCAGAGCAGCTCAGAACTGGTGGAAGCCCAAAACCTTCCCAGCATTAAGGCACCTCCACCACCCCGTCGCTACCGGGAATTGCTTCCCATAGCTGTACAGGACAAGAATCATAGAATCATAGAATAGTTTAGGTTGGAAAGGACCTCTAAGATCATCGAGTTCCAACCCCTCTGCCATAGACAGGGACACCTCCCACTAGAAGTCACAACCTCCCCTGTCCCAGAGCAGCCGTCCCACACCCAGGCTTGCTCCCTGCTACACCCCATGTGCGTGCAAGCGTCTGTGCACACGTAACCACGCGTGCCCGCGCACCTGAGTGCATCGATATGTACGGATTCCACGTGTGAACGCACATGTGAGTGCGCACGTCCTCCTTTCTCTGCGTGCTTGGCTTGCACACACGTGCGCTTTCGCACGCACCCGCGCCACCGTGCTCTCATATCTGTGCATGTACTTGTGCACGCGTGTGCCAAAACGTGCGGTTGAGAGCTGGGATGCCCGGAAGGGTGCGAGGGGTTACCTGTGGAGCCACGAAGGAGCTGAACCGGATCGTCCTTGGGAGCCCAACCGGGTGCTGCCCTGCCGGTGTGGTGTGGAGCGGTTGATGAGGGAGCGGGGCCGTGATGTCACGGGGCAGGAGGAAGAGGAGGATGGGGAGGAAGGGGCGGCCCGATGGGGAACGAACGGCCGCGCCCAGTGCTGGCCCGGCCCGGGGGGCTCCGTCGGGGCTCGGGGCCGGCTCGGGGCCACCGGCCCCCGAGCCGGCCCCGAGCCCCGACGGAGCCCCCCGGGCCGGGCGATGAGTCGGTACCGGTGTTACCGCCGGTATTTCAGCACTAGCGCCCCGTGGACAGCACACCCTCCGCCGCCCCGAGCATCCCCGGTAACCCCCGGCGGAGCCTCTCCAGGGGATTTGGGGAGGTGGGGGGGGGGGGCTGGTGGTGGTGGTGCTTCTCTCCCGCAAAACAAACAGGGACAGCCACGGGCTGCCAGATGGGATTCAATCATAAATCCAGGTTCGGTTTTATTACATTTATTTAATATATTTTTTTTTCTTCTTCTTCTTTTCTTTACTTTCTTTCTTCTCTCGGCGTTATACAAATACCGGGGCGGCCCCGGGGTTGGATGGATGGGGCAACGCGGGGACTGTCCCGCTGTGCCACCCGAGGGCCCGGCACAGATGGCCCCCTTCTTTGGGAGATAAAAAAACAAAACAAAACAAAAAACCTACACCACAAACCACCCGACAAAACAAACCCACGTTGTAAACCTTTCAAGTAAAATATTTGAAGAGCAAATATTAGCCAGCGAGGAGCCCTGCACCGCGGCCCTCCGCGCCCGGCCCCGCGAGTAATTGAGCGTTATTAGCACCCCGCTCCCGGCCCCCGCGCTCCGCGCACAGCCGCCCGCCTTTGCAAAATACCATATGCTCCGAATTACACATTAACCACAGCCCCGCGGGGCCCCGGCCCGGCTCCGGCCCCGGGGGAACCGCCGCGCCGCCCCCCCGCCATCCCCGGGGCGCCCCGGCCACCCCCTCCCCCGTACCCGCCCGGGGGAGCCGGGGTCGCGCTGCCGTCGGCGCGGGGAGCGCTGGCAAACGGGGCCGGGCCCCCTCTGCTCCGCCGCGGTCACCGGGGAGCCCCGACGGCTCCCCCGGACCGGGACAGCCCCGTGCGTAACGAGGCGGCGGGGAGGGGTGTCCCCCCCCGGGTCCCCCGTCCCGGTGAGGGGGGGTCCGGCGGCGGCGGGAGGGTCCCGCCGCTCCCCCCCCGGCCGGGCCGAGCGGGGCGGGGGGGTGTCGGGCGGAGCGGGGCCGGGAGCGGCGGGGGCGGCCCCCCCGGGGCTGTGCGCACCGGGAACGGGCGCGCCGGCGGCGGGCGGGGGAGCGGCGGGGCGCACGGGCCGCAGCGGCGGCGGAGAGCGGGACCCCGCGCTGCCCCGGCGGCGGGACGAGCCCCCGGAGCCGGCCGGAGCCCCGGCGGGGGCGGCGGAGCCCGGCGGGGCCGGGGAAGGCGGGAGCGGCGGGGACCGGGCGGTGCGTCCTCGGCGCGGCGCGGGCGCAGCGGGTGGAGCGGGAACGGGCGGCGGGAAACGGGCGGGCGGGCACCGGGGGGGGGGGGAAGTCGGGGGAGGGGAGAGGAGGGTAGATGGGGAGGTGGGGAGGTGGAGAGATTGGGAGATGGAGAGGTGGAGAGATGGAGAGATGGAGAGGTGGGAATATGGAGAGATGGAGAGATGGAGAGATGGAGAGGTGGAGAGGTGGAGAGATGGAGAGGTGGAGAGGTGGAGAGGTGGGAATATGGAGAGATGGAGAGATGAAGAGATGGAGAGGTGGAGAGGTGGAGAGGTGGAGAGATGGAGAGGTGGAGAGGTGGAGAGGTGGGAATATGGAGAGATGGAGAGATGAAGAGATGGAGAGGTGGAGAGGTGGAGAGGTGGAGAGATGGAGAGATGGAGAGGTGGGAAGATGGAGAGGTGCAGAGATGGAGAGGTGGAGAGGTGGAGAGATGGAGAGGTGGAGAGGTCCCACTGTGCTGTCTGTATTTGTGCTTGCTTGCATGTCTCCTCCTATCCACCTTTCTCCACATCTCAGGAAGAGCTTTTTGCCAACATTTCCGTCATGTATGGAAGTGCAGCTGGTGCTGGTGTGCAGCACAACGGGGCAGTCTGGGGACAGGGACGGGTGTGGTGGGAGGGAATGGGGCAGGAGCTGGGGGGGTTTCTAGTTCCTCCTCTTCTGCCTTCCCCTGGGCCTGGGCAGGCACCTCCCGCGCTGGGAGCTGACGGTGCGCGGGGGCCCTGGGTCAGGAACTCCATGTCCCCTGGTCCTGCACCCCAGTGCTGGTCCCAGTTTGTCGGCGTTGGTTTGGATCCGACTTCATGGATTTGCCCCTACATAGTGGGTGAGAGCACCTGGGGAGGCAGCGGGTTTAGGGGTGCTGCCCGTGGGTGCTCTGCCGGCGCAGGGGAGGGAGGTATGGCAGCATGGAGGGCAGCTCCCTCCCTGTCTGCCTTCGCCTGCCCGAAGGACCAGGCGGTGTCTCTCTGGTGAAGAGCAAGTGGAAGGTGCCCTGGTAGCCACTCTGGAAACAAGTGCCATGGGCCACCAAGCCGGGCTCCCGCTTGGTCAGACATGTGTGGCAGTGACCGTGCCTCCAGCCGGGGATCTGCCGGGACTCGGGAATTCCCTCGCTGCAGCCAGCGCCGGCACCTTCACCCCCCTGGGAGCGTAAATGAGAACGCCTGGGGAGGGGCTGGAGGAGGGAGGGTGACCTGGGGAATGGGGGTGGTGGGGGTGGTGCTGGGGTGTCCTGGGGAAGGATGGGGATGCTGTGCTTGCCAGGGGAAGACAAGGATGCTGACCATCCCAGGGGAAAGACAAGGATGCTGAGTATCTCAGGGGTAGGACGGGGATGCTGTGCTTTCTGGGGGAAAAACAGGGATGCTGAGCATCCCAAGGGCAGGATGGGGATGCTGAACATCCCGGAGGCAGGATGGGGATGCCGTGCTTCCTGGGAATAGGATGGGGATGCTGTGCTTCCCAGGGAAAGGACAAGGATGCTGAGCATCCTAAGGACAGGATGGGGACGCTGTGCTTCCCAGGGGAAGGACAAGGGCGCTGGGCTGGCACGCGTTGTTACTGGCCCAGTGGCCTGGGGACCTTGCTGGCTGATCACCTCCTGACTGTATGTGCCCTTGTACACCGTGGTGTATAAGGGAAGGGGAGAAAGGCAAAAGATGAGAAGGCAGGCAGGCAGGCAGGCAGGAAGCCAGATGTAGGAAACCCAGGAGAGAGGATAGTGTTGGGTACTTTCACACCGTGTAAGCAGTGGCACAATATTCTTCTGGGCTTTCCTCTGCTGCTCCATTTCCAGGCTCCATCCCAGCCTGGGCTCAGACAGGTGGGGAAGGGCGCCTGGAAGAGCAGCAGCCACTCAGGCCTCCCAAATGCCCTGTGGAGCCCCTGGAGCCTCGGTCCTTCCCTGCAGCCGGCCCCGGGGACGCCCTCCCCAGCCTCCTGCCGTGTGGCTGGGCAGCCGGGGCTGAGGATGGTCCCTCCTCTGCAGCGGAAAAATGAAGCCAAACACATGAAAAATTGGAAAATTAAGCACCTGCCCCCAGGAAAAGCATTCCTTTGCCAGGGACAGATTTTTTTCCCCACCTCCGTGATAACGGGCAATTTTCCACCTGGAACATTTGCCTGGAGCAGAGGTTGTGGCACAGGAGGCTCCTGGTGCGGTTCTGCAGATGCCCAGAGATGACTGGCAGAGCCGCCAGCGAGGGAGGCATGGGCTGGGGCAGAGGAGGGGTAATTTCTGCTTTCTCGCAGTCATGCCCCATCCTTGCTGCACCCTGGGGCAGACCTGGGGTCTCCCCACTTGTCCCTGTGTCTCCCCAGGGCTCTGAGGTGGAACAGCAGCTCGGGGTCTGTGCTGGGACACTGCTGGTCACGGTGCAATGCTGAGCAGCTTTGCAGGCAGGAGACCTGCCCAGGCTGCGGAGGAGCTGCTGTGGGGTTCTCAGCTGCCCATGGCCCCACCAGAGACCCTGGGAGCTCCCCGGGCTGTGCTCCTCTCCCAGAAGCCACCGTCTCTGCAGCAGCCCTCTCCCCTCCTCAGCCTCCCAGGGCTGCGAGAGCCTCAGGGCTGCTGTGTCCCAAGGGACCCTAGAATCATAGAATGGATCGGGTTGGAAGGGACCTTAAAGATCATCCAGTGCCACCCCCTGCCCTGGGCAGGGACACCTCCCCCCAGCCCAGGTCACTCCCAGCCCCATCCAACCTGGTCTTGAACACCCCCAGGGATGGGGCAGCCACAGCTTCTCGGGGCACCCTGCGCCAGGGCCTCACCGCCCTCAGAGTGAAGAATTTCTTCCAAATATCTCATCTCAATCTCCCCTCTCTCAGTGTCAAACCGTTCCCCCTCGTCCCACGGCTCCCCTCCCTGACCCAGAGCCCCCCCCCAGCTCTCCTGGAGCCCCTTTAGGCACTGGAAGGGGCTCGGAGGTCTCCCCGGAGCCTTCTCTTCTCCAGGCTGACCCCCCCCCCCTCCCAGCCCGTCCTCCCAGCAGAGGGGCTCCAGCCCTCCCAGCAGCTCCGGGGCCCCCTCTGGCCCCGCTCCACCAGGTCCATGTCTCTCCTGTGCTGAGGCCCCCGAGCTGGAGGCAGCACTGCGGGGGGGTCTCCCCAGAGCAGAGCAGAGTGCAGCAGAGGGGCACAGCCCCCCCTCGCCCTGCTGGCCACGCTGCGGGGGGTGCAGCCCGGGATGCCGGGGGCTCGCTGTGCTGCCAGCGCACATTGCAGGCTCCTGGCCAGTGTGTCCCCCCCCAGCATCCCCAAGCCCTTCTCAGCAGGGCTGTCCAGGTCCCTCTGGATGGCATCCCGTCCCTCTGGCGTGTCACCGCACCGTATAGCTTGGTGTCATCAGCAAACTCACTGAGGATGCACGTGACCCCACTGTCCATGTCACCAACAAAGATGTTAAACAGCACCAGTCCCAGTACCAATCCCTGAAGAACACCACTCATCACTGGATCCGCTCTCCAGAGGTGGCACCGGGCAGAGTCCGGCTCACCGGCATGCAGGATGACTTTGCTGCCTGCAGCAAGCCGGCACCCGGCTCTCCTGCCCCAGGGGGGCACCCGTGTTGCTGCTGACACCACTGGCAGAAGCAGGAGCACGTCAGGGGCACGGGGGGCTGCAGTGGTAAGCATAATACTTCAGGTGTCCCAAAGGGAGGGTATGTCCCAGGCATGGTGCTGGGGGGCCGGTTTGGCACCCGCTCAGCACCAAGGTGGTCTCTACCACAGCTGCTGGCTTGTCGGGGGGTTTGCATGGGATGGGGGTCCAGACAAGTGGATCCATCATCTTCGTCTCCATCTCCATCTCCATCTCCATCTCCATCTCCATCTCCATCTCCATCTCCATCTCCATCTCCATCTCCATCTCCATCTCCATCTCCTTTTTAAAGTAGATTTCATGTCTGGCTAATAAAGACATCCAACGATACAGGGTAATTGGATTTCTGCAAGACATTTGACTTAGTATAGCACGACAGTTTGATTAAAACCTCTCGTTACGTGAAATTAAGTGAGCGCAGATGAGAAGCTGGCTCTTGACTAACGGGAGATGCTGTTCGTGGGGAGCCAGCCTGCAGCGAAGCGGCACAGCGGGGACCGGCTGCAGCCACCGGCACCGCATTTTCTGAGCGGTGGCATTTCCAGGTGACGCGGGTGGCCCATGCGGTGAAGGGGGAGCAGGACAGGTGGGTACACCTGAAAGCAGAGCCCACGGGGGTCACCCCAAACCCTGAGCTCTCTGGGCAGATGTGAGCTCTGACAAGTCTTTATTAATCCATAATTGCAACCAAAGATAATTGCAGGTGGCTGGGCATTGCTGAGCTCTGCCTACCCGGGAAGGAGCTCCTCTGTGCTGCTGCCAGCTGGATTTCATGGAATCACGGCATCATGGAGTTTCAGAGTTGGAAGGGACCTCCAGAGATCATCCAGCCCCACTCCCCTGCCAAAGCAGGACTGCCCAGAGCACATCACTCAGGACTGCATCCAGGCGGGGCTTGAACATCTCCAGAGAAGGGGACTCCCCCCCTCCCTGGGCAGCCTGTGCCGGTGCTCTGTCACCCTCACCGGAAAGAAGTGTTTCCGTGTATTTGAACGGAACTTCCTGTGTTCTAACTTGTGCCCATTGCCCCTCGTCCTGTCACTGGGAACCATTGAAAAGAGCCTGGCTCCATCCTCCTTCAACCCACCCTTTAGATACTTGTACGCCATAATAAGGTCTCCCCTCAGCCTTCTCTTCTCCAGGCTAAAGAGTCACAGCGCTCTCAGCCTTTCCTCATAGGGGAGATGCTCCAATCCCTTCATCATCTTAGTTGCCCTTCGCTGGACTCGCTCCAGCAGTTCCCTGTCCCTCTTGAACTGGGGAGCCCAAAACTGGACACAGTATTCCAGTTGTGGCCTCACCAGGACAGAGTAGAGGGGGAGAATGACCTCCCTCGACCTACTGGCCACACTCTTCCCTATGCAGCCCAGGATTCCATTGGCCTTTTTGGCAACAAGGGCACATTGCTGGCTCACGGATAATTTACTGTCTACCAGGACCCCCAGATCCTTCTCCTTAGAGCTACTTCCCAGCAGGTCCGCCCCTAACCTATACTGGTGCTTTACGTTCTTCCTCCCCAGGTGCAGGACCTTGCACTTGCTTTTGTTGAACCTCATTAGGTTCTTCTCTGCCCAGCTCTCCAGCCTGTCCAGGGCACGCTGGATGGCAGCACGGCCCTCTGGGGTGTCAGCCACCCCACCCAGTTTGGTAGCATCAGCGAACTTGCTGAGGATACACTCTGTCCCCTCATCCAGGTCATTAATTAATATATTGGACAAAATTGGACCGAGTATTGACCCCTGGGGGACACCACTGGTTACAGGCCTCCAACTAGACTCTGTGCCGCTGATCACAACCCTCTGAGTTCTGTCCCGCAGCCAACTCTCAATCCACCTCACTGTCACCTCATCTAGCCCATACTTCCTCAGCTTCCTAATGAGGATGTCATGGGAGACAGTGTCAAAAGCCTTGCTAAAGTCAAGGTAGGTGACATCTACGACTCTCCCCTCATCCAGCCAACCACTTATAACATCATAGAAAGCTATCAGATTGGTCAAGCACGATTTACCCTTGGTAAATCCATGTTGACCACTTCCAATAACTTCCTGTTCCTCAACGTGTTTGGAGATGACATCCAGAATGAGTCGCTCCATTACCTTCCCAGGGACAGAGGTGAGACTAACTGGTCTGTAGTTCCCTGGGTCCTCCTTCTTGCCTTTTTTGAAGATCGGAGTGATATCAGCCTTCCTCCAGTCCTCAGGCACCTCTCCTGTTCTCCATGACCTTTCAAAGACGATGGGGAGTGGTCTAGCAATAACATCTGCCAGCTCTCTCAGCACTCGCGGGTGCAATTTGGGGAGTTTAGCCGGAGGATGCTCCGCAGCTGGGGTCCTGCCCTGTCCTGGGACCTGCCTGGGGCTTGGGGGTCTGCCTGGGGGGATGCAGCCCCAAAGCAAAGTGGGTGACTCTGGGTCCTTGAGGATGTGCTTTTGGGGTCCTCCTCTCCCCATGTCTCCCATGCTGTGCTGGTGGGAGGAACGTGGGCAGACACCCCTGCCCCGCACGGCTGCGGCTCGGGGCAGAGCAGCTCTGCCCGGAGGGTCCGAGCTGCTGTCAGTGGGTCTGGGGCTGAACTGGGGTTTAGGGACCAGTTTCCCTCCCAGAGTCCCACCCTTGATCCCACCAGAGATGTCCAGAAGGTTTTTCCTCCTTTGGGAGCTGGAGACAGCCTTGGCCTGGGTGGAAGGGGTGACGAGCAGCTTCCCTGCCTTGGGAGCACAGGCGATGCTCGTCAGTGCTAACGAGCCAGAGCAGGGAGCAATGGTCCCTTGGCCCCCTGCACTGGGGGGGTCTGTGCTGGTATCAGGTCCTGGGGCTGGTGGTGAGGAAATGGGAACATACTGGGGTTTGGGGTCTCAGAGCGTGTGGCTGGGAAGGTACATGGGAGGGCAAACAGGACCCCGCAGGGACTTGGGACAAAGAGTTGGGAGGACGGAGGGGACCAGCTCTCTGCAAGCAGAGCTCGCGGCCGCTCTTAGTGCCACCGGCACTGCACGGGAACGAGGACACAGAGGGAGTGGAACAGGGAATGCAATTATTACACGAGATTTTTGGTAGCAGGTTGTTCGCTCTGTACCACATGGTTGTTGCTCCCGCCCGGGGTTTTGTCCAGTACCCATCAAGCGGCTTCATTCCCAGGTGCTGCCATGGGAGAAGGAGCAGGAGGGGCAGAGCCCCCGTCCGGCATGGACCGTCTGCTGCCCACCCAAACGAACGAAGCACCAGGAGGTCCTGAGTGCTGTCGCGAGGCTGCACACGGGGTGCTGACACGGGACGTTAATAGGCTTCGGAGTGCACTTGAGAATTCCTCACCACCTCTGCCAAGAGGAGACCAGGTCGTTAAGATGCTCTGACACCCACTGACTGGTTTTCCTCCTCCTCACCCCGGCGGAGAGCCACCTCCATGCTGGTCCTGGGGGGACATGGCCGGGAGTGACCGAACATCACCCACCACAGTGGGTCCTCTCCAGCTAACGAGGGTGGTGGCACCAGCAGGGTCCCGTGCAAAGCACTGGGATGCCCCGGGATGGGACAGGAGGGTGAAGTGCCGCTGCCCTGGGATGGCAGGGCGGTGGGGACCTTGCAGGGGGATGGCAGGGCGGTGGGGGACCTTGCAGGGGGATGGCAGGGCCATGGGGGACCTTGAGCCGCCGGGAGGAGATGAGGGGGGACTGGAAAGCTCTAATGGGAGAAGCGGCCCTGGGAGAGGAGGGAGGAGCGGACGAGGCTTGCGACCGGCCCTGCCGATGGTGGGCAACCCCCGGGGCTCCTCAGGGAGCTCACACCCCGTGCCCATTCCAGTGCACCCGCACGGTCCCCAGCCAGGTCCCTTCTGGCACCCGGTGTTGCAGCGCTGCGCCCAGCCCGTGCACGCCGGGGGTCCCGCTGGGGCTCAGCCGGGCTCTGCAGGCAGGACCCTGGGGGGGGGGGCAGCGACCGACCCCTTCCCGCAGCCTCGTGGCCCGGCACACCAACTGGCATCGCCGCGCCGGGGCTCGGTGCCTCTCAGCCACGCCGCCTCCACCCCAATTACTGGCAAAACACATCGCTCCGCGTTGTATTAAAATGTCAGCGCTCGACATGGAATATTTATGGACTCTGCGTTGAAATATAACCCGGGTGCCCCCCCGGCACGTGAAGGACATGGTGATGACACCGTGGCCAGGCATCGGTGCGGTGCAGGGGTCTCACACAGCCTGCGGCAGTGTTGGGGTGGCCGAGCAGGGGTGATGAGGGCAGGAACCTCCCTGGGGACCCCAATTTCCACCCAGGCTGAGTGCTGGTGATAGCAGGAGACCCTGGGGTGATGGAGGGGTCCTCACATCCCACCGTGGCACCGAAGCTGGGCACTGCCGCAGGCTGGGGTCGGTCCGGTTACCCCAGAGCAATCCCCCCGGCAGGGAGAGGAGCTTTCCCCTCCTCTCCGTAGCTCCTTCCTACACGCGCGAGGCTGTTCTGCATCTTTGTGGGCTTTCTCTCTGCGGCAGGTGACCTCGTTCCTCACTGAGCACTGGGGATGGCTGGAAAAAAATATCCTTTCTTTTCTCCTCCAGAAAGCACACACCAAAGTTAAAAGCCCAGATGAGTCAGCCAACCAAGAAAACCTACTTTATCTAAGTGTTTCCACCTACATTTTAACTTTTCTTTTCGATCAAAAGGATGATTATTAAAATATTCTGGCTAAAAGAGGCAATCTTGGGGCTTGAAGATGCTCTCTCCGGAGCCGGAGCTGGAGCAATGCTGTGCCCCTTCGCCTCCCCAGGCACAGCCCGGTGGGACACAGCCGCAAGCCAGGACAGCGGCATGGGCCCAGAAATGCCATAAATCAGGGTAACGGGGCGGCTTTGCCATTGTTTTGGGCAGAGGAAATGATTTCCTGCTCTTTGCTCATGAAATGCAGTGCAAAACATTGAAATGCACAAAGGGGAGAAAACAAACAAAGAAATAAATTGTCATAAAACGAGCAAGAAAATTAAAAGTGGCAGAGGGCTGCGTCAGGCGGGGAGCGCGCTGGGAGGAGGATCCCTCCTGGACCAGCCCGACCCGGGGTGGGAGACTTCATAAGGGCAGTGCAGTGTCGGGGCGAACCCCCGGGGATGCTGCGGCAGAGGGGCCAAAGGCTGCACCGCCGCTGGGTTTGAGCGTTGGAACCACACCCTGTGTTAAAGAAACATCATTACGGTTGCAAAACGTGCCCAGGACAGGTAGAAGATGCCAGCAGGGCGGCACAGCCCCGATCCCCGCCGTCCTGGCCCCAACGCGTAGGTGGGAGCCAGCCTCTCCCGCAGAGCCCTGATGCATTCGGTGCACCCGCTTCCCGGGGGGAGTGAGGCTGCGGGGGGGGAACGCCGGGACCGTGGCGGCCGTGCCCGGACAGGGCGCCCCAGCAATGGTGTTGGTGCCATCCCGCGTCGCGTATTGGTGCATCCCTGCTCCCACGGCAGCAGCGGCCGTGGAGCACGGGTGGGCTCCCTCCCATGCTCGGGGGGCTTTGGCACCCGGTGCAATGGGGTCCGGCTGCCCTGTGGGACACGGGACTGCTGTTGCCGCAGCCGCTCCCGGTAGCCCGTTCCCGTTCTCTGGCACGGGGAACGCAGAGAGAGGCAATTGCCTGATTCCCTACGTGACCACTCCAGGAGAGGATAATCGTTTTATACCACCCACAAATGACACGACTCAGTGCCGCTCCGGCAGCTCCAGAGCCGGCAGAGGCGAGTGCTGAGCGGAGCGGTGGCTGCGGCAGGGTGTGAGGACCCGGCCCTGCCATGGCACCGCGGTGAGGGACACGCCGCAGGGCTGCCACCCAATGCTGCGACCGGCGTGCTGGGGGACGGCATCACCGGCCGGGTAAGCACCGGGGCATCTCCAAATCCGCCTCCCAAGCATGGCACAGCACTTGTCCCTGCATGAACCACCGGCTGGATGGTTGCCGGCTTGGGTGCCATGCCTGCGGCACCGCGGCATGCTGGGGCAGAGCAGGAGCGACCCCAGGTCCCAGCCCTGCGCTCGTTCCCCGGGTCCTCGGCCCCGGCTGGGGGGGTTTGGGGTCACCCGAGGATGGGAGCGGAGGATGGGTGGCTGCGCTGTGCCGGTGTCCCCGGTGGGAGGACATCCCGGAGCTGCTGCCGGACTGCGAGTCCCCGCTGCCAGGACGTGACGCCGCTGGGTGACCTCGGGTGGTCGAGGCCACGGGGCTGACGGACCCCGCCTTGCGGTGCCGGTGCCCCCCATCGCCTCGCAGGACGCGGACGCCGTGGGTGCTGCAGCCTCCCGGTAGGGTGCGGGTGTCCGTGGGGGGGTGGCCTTGGGGAGGGGGTGCAGGATGGGTGCTGCTGGGTGGCCCATGCTCACAGCTGGCCCGTGGGCCAGCAGGGACCTGCCGTGCCGCTGCCCACCCCAAAATGGGCCAAAATGGGCCCCCCCGCAGCAGCAGCTGAGCAGGGGGGTGGGTGGGGTACCCCATTCTGCTCCCCTTTTACCCCACGGGGGGACAGGCACAGGGGACAGGCACCGGGGGGGCCGGTGACCCTACACCCCCCTGAGCGAGGCCAGCGGGAGCCGGGGTGGGGGACCCCCGGGGGGGGGCAGAGCTGCTGACGGGGAAAGGAAAGAGTGAGATGGGAAGGGGAACCTCCTCCCCCCAATGCCCTGGGGGATCCCCTGACCCCAACTCCGCCGGGGGGCTGTCTTAGGGGACCCCCGACCCCTTCCGGGGCTGCCCCCCCGGTTCCCCTTCACCTGACCCCCCCGCGGGGCTGTGCTGGGGGATCCCCTCCCCTCCCCCCCGGGCTGCCCCCCCGCTCTCCCCGACACCGACCCCCCCGTGGGGCTGTCAGGGGACCCCCCCCGGGGCTGCCCCCCGGTCCTCCCTCCCCTGCCCCCCCCCCCCCCCCCCGTGGGGCCGTGCTGGGGGATCCCCGGCGTTCAGCCCCCCCGGTGCCGCCGGTGCTCGGCGCTGCAGGCACGCGGGGTGGGTGGCGGTGGTGACGTAAAGGCGGGCGTGTCCCCGCCCGGCCCCGCCCCCGGCGCGGCGGGAGGCCACGTGGGAACCCAGGCGGCCCTTTGCCGACGTGTCCCTGGCGCCGCGTGCCCCGGAAGTCCCGCCCCTCCCTCCGCGGGGCGGGGCCCTCCCGTGACGTCACCCCCGGCGGCGGCCTTTCGGGCCGGAGCGGCGGCGCCGCGCGCCGCCATTGGCCGAGGCGCGGCGGGGCGGGGCGGAGCGGACGGCGGGGCCGGCCTCCCGTTGGCCGTTCGCCGGGCGGCGGGGCGGGGCGGCGGTGAGGCCCCGCCCCCGTCCCTCGCCCCGCCCCGCGGCTCCCTTCCGCGCTCCCGCCGGGCCCCGTCCGTTCCCTCCGCGCTCGCCCCGTCCGTCGCCCCCCGCCCCGCCATGGCCTCCGCGGCCGCCCCCGGGCAGGGCGGCTCCGCGCCCCCCCTCGCCGTCCAGCGCGGCATCGTCAAGATGGTAAGGGCTCCCCCCGGGGCCTCCCTGCGCTCCGCTCCGCCCCGCCCGCCGCCTCGTGCGCCCGCTGGCCCGCACCGGGGCCGCAGACCCCCCCTCAGTGCTTGACACCCCCCCCACCTCCCGCAGGTTCCACCGGTACCCCAGACCCCCCCTTCGCTCCCCACCTCCCGTCCCGGTAACCGGGATCCCCACCTCCCGCAGCCCCCGCCGGTGCCCAGGACCCCCCTCCACTCCTCCTCCCGGTAGCCGGGACCCCCACCTCCCGCAGCCCCCGCAGGTAGCCGGGACCCCCACCTCTCTCAGCCCCCGCCAGGACCCCCCTCCGCTCCCTGCCTCCCGTCCCGGTAACCGGGACCCCCTCCTCCCCCCTCATGTAGTCCCCCCCTGGCCCTGCACCCCCGGTGCTGCTGTCCTCTCCCCAGCAGCCCGGAGACCCCTCGCTGCACCCCGGGAATCCCCCCCCCCTCACTCCCCAGGCAGGGGGTGCTGGAGGGGGGCTGCACCCTGAGCCCCCCACCCTGTCCTGGGGCACAGTTGGCCCCGGGGCCCTACGGCCCCGCCACCCCGGCTGCTGCGAAGGGGCTCGGAGAGCTTTGGGGTCCCCCCCAAGTGCCAGGGGAGCCGGTGGTCCCGCTCTGCCGCCGGCCCCGAAGCCCCCACAGCTCTGAGGAGTGGGAACATCCTGTGGGACACCGCTGGTGGGGACATCCCTCAGGGTTCTGCTCCTCTTCTTCCCGTCCTGGCGGTGTCCCCGCGGGAAGGAGCGGTGGGACAGGGTCCCTGAGCCCCTCCGCGTCACGTCCCCACGTGTGCCGGCAGCGGGAACTGGGAGGGCGAAGGTCGGCAGCCGCCGCTGGGATGGAGCCCTGGCACCGTGTCCGGGTCCCCTGTGTTCCCTCCCAGTGCCCTCCCCGTTACCGGCCGTGTCCCACCGCTCGCGGTGGTGGGTTCCCACCCTCCTCCCCACGTGTCTGTGTCGCGCCTCGTGCGCCAGCACTGTCCCAGCTCCCGTCTTTGACCCCGTTGGCCACTAAAGGCGCTTTGCAGCGTGCCCATTCCCCCAAAACGGGTTTTTCTTGTGCCCAAATACAGTTCTTTCTCAAGCTGCTGGGTGTCGTCCCCACCGCCCCCCCTGAGGCAGGTGTCAGCACCGGCTGCAAATCCCACCGCTGCCTTCAGGATGAGACCTTCGCTTGGGGTGTCACGTCACCCCGCAGCTTGCTGCAGCGGTGGGGACAGGTTTGGGGACGCTGCCTTCCCCCTGCCTCAGCTCGCTGGCGGCGTGGGGAGCTCTTCCCGCTGCCTCCTGCCATCTCGTGCCCAACAAACAGATTTTGGGATGCTCAGGGAAAACCTCGCTCGACTGCTCGTGCTGGCCTGGCTCTGTCCAAGGGGACGCGGACCCACAATGTGATTTTTCGGGTGGGATGGTGGGTGTCTGCTGGCTGAGAGACAGCTGTGCCCGGTGGGCACCGGCTCCCGGAGACACCGCACTGTCCCATGCCCGGGGGGGCTCCTGCGGGGTTGCTGGCCGGGCACCCCAACTGCTCCGTGGGGTGTGCCCTGTGCTCCCCCTTCCCTTTCCAGGGCAGCCAGCCCCAAATCCCCGCCCGGGGGGGTACCCCGGGGAGCTGGGGGGCGGCCCTGGCTCTCCATGGTCTCTAGAGCCAGGAGCTGCCAGGGCCAGCCAGGGTGGTGCCGGCCACGTGCTCTGTTGTGGGTGAAGTTTTTGAACTTGGAGGTTTTGGGGAATTTTTTGCACCTTCCTGATGCACAATTTATCCAGAAGTCGCAGCGGGACGGGGGGAGTTTGGGAGCGGGGAGGGGGCTCATCCTGGCGCAGCGGAGCAGGTGAAGAGCGGGAGGCGATGGGGGTCGGGGCTGTGCAGCTGCCGGCTCCCCCGGCTGTAAAAGGCACCGGGAGCCGCACTGGGCTTTGCTCCTTCCTTTTCGGGGGCCGGGGGAGCACGTGGGGTCCCGGGCAGGCATGGCTGGGCTCGGGGCAGTCGGGCACGTCGGGGTCCGGCTGCACTGGGTGTTGGTGGCTGGGCTGGAAGGAGTGCGGCGCAGCGTGGCACGGCCGTGGCTGGCGGCAGGGGGGGCCCCCCGGCGCGGAGCTGAGCCGGGGCCCCGCGTTGGTGAGTCTCTGGGTAAACAGAGCGAGCCAGGGCTGTTGGTTTCCATGCCAGTTGGTTGGGACCCTGCCGTCGCGTCTCACCACCTTCCTTCCCATTCCTGTGGGGGTTATTACCCTGTCATGCCCCACAGTGTCCGCTCTGGACACCGGCTGTGCCGGCAGGACCCCGGTGCTGTCCCCTCCTGCACTCAGGGGACGCCTCTGCCGCAGGACCCGCGTCCATCCGCCCCGTGTCCCTGTGCCGTGCCCCGGCCTTGGTGCGTCCGTCGCGCTCTCGGCTCAGCCTGCGCTGAATACCGCTTTTGCAGCCGGGTTTTAGCTGGGTTTAAGCCTGGTTCCCTCTGGCCAGAGCGCGGGGCGGCACTGACGGGGCGGCCGGGCTGATGTTTGCCAGCAAGGGCCAGCACGGCTCGGGCTGGCAGGGGGGAGCCGGGGCTGCTTTGGGGAGGGGGAAGCCCCGGTGGTGGCACCATCTCCCGGTCCCGTCGCTGCCCGAGCCTGGCCAGAAGCTGCAGCCCGGAAAGGCGTGTGCAGTTCCCCAACCGGGCAGCGGTGGGCAAGCAGTGTGGCCACTGGGCAGGCAGGGACGGGGGCCGCGGGAGGGCTGGCTGTGTGCTCGCCCCGAAGCACTGCGTGCGCCCATGGAGCACGGAGCAGCTCCGCCAATGAACCTGTCCCCTTCCCGGGACCCGGGGTTTGTATCGGTAATTGGATAAAACAGTTACAGCATCTGACTCGTTTCCCCGTGCCCTATAAATTAAAGATTAAGGTTAATTACAGCGATGAAACCTCTAAGTCCTTAAGTATCGAGCATTGAGCCTTTGCCGGGGGATCGCTCTGTGTGCGGCTCAGGCTTAATTTGAAGCTCGATTCCCAGTAGCTCACGCGGCGTGCCGGTCTCTGCCGTGCAGGAGGTGATGTGGAACAGCGAGCGTGGTGCCGCGGCGCGGCAGGGCTTGTTTCGGTGTCCCTGGCACCGCGCCGGGCTGGCTCCTGCGACGGGGCAGGAGTCCTCTGGCTTGGGGATGCGCTGGGAGCATCCGTGGGGATTTTGGGTGGGCAGCGAACCAGGAGGTCACGTGCTGAAATCCAACCCGGAGGTTTTCTGCGAGTGCTTCAGCAGCATCGCTCCCGCGTGTGAGGGAGCCAACGCCGATTAAAACGGGAACAGGGTGATCCCCAGCGCGCTCGCCCTGCTGGCCGGGAGCCCGGCTGGAGCTGGCCCTGCTGCCACCGTGGGTGGTTTGGGGTCTCGTACGGGGACGGGGCTGTTGAGACACCCTGGGGTTTTTGCAGGGTGGGATGATGCAGGTTGGTGTAATAGAGCCGGGTGCAGGGAGGAGCGGTTCCGTTTGGGTGTCTGTGATTTTTGGGGGTTATCCCAGCAGTTTTCCCCAGACCGGTTTATTGGGCTGTCCTCAGTCACTTGGCTGAAGTTACCAGCCGTGGGCGCACGGTGCGGCCAGCCCCATCGCTGGTACCTGCGGCTCCCACCGGGTCAGATCCCCCCGGTAAAAGTCTTAGCATCACGGTAGCGCACGGTCCTCGCTCAACATTCCTGTAAGAGCTGCCTGGGATGGGATGGGATGGGATGGGATGGGATGGGATGGGATGGGATGGGATGGGGCAGCCCAGCATAGCTGTGCTCCCGGCTCAGAGCACTCTGCAGCCAAAACAGCGTGGGCGATGGCCCGGCTGGGTTCCTCTGAGGGGTCACCACTGGGATCCCGATCTGCCAAGTCCCTCGTGTTATCCGCCGCGCTGAGATCGCCCCACAGTGCAGTTGTGCTGCGCTCTGAAGGAGGGGATGGGGCGTTTGAGAGGTACCGCTGCGGAGCTTGGCTCCATCCCGCAGCTCCGGGCAGGAGCAATTCCCGACTCTACCCGCCCTGTGAGAAATTGTGCCCTGTGGTGCCAAGTTGCCCGTGCCCTGCCGGGGGCAGGATCCATCCCTGGAAGTCTGTCCGTCCTCCCCACCCTCCCGGCTGCTCTCCTTTGCCGGGGGACCCCCTGTAACGCCTCTGCCTCCCCGCAGGTGCTGTCGGGCTGCGCCATCATCGTGCGAGGGCAGCCCCGAGGTGGGCCGCCCCCCGAGCGCCAGATCAACCTCAGCAACATCCGTGCCGGCAACCTCGCCCGCCGCGCCGCCGCCGGCCAGCTGGATGCCAAGGACACCCCGGATGAGGTGAGTGCCTCCCGCCAGCGGTGCCGCGCAGCCCCCCCTGCCCCGAGGACCGTGGGCTGAGCTGGGTGGGGGTCCCCCAGGCTTTTGCCCCCCACTCCAGCTGCATGGACTGCAGCACCCTCAGCTCAGCCATTGCAAGAGGCATCATCCGTGCCCCTGCCTGGCCCACTGTTGCCATCCCGTGGGGTGCAGGCAGGTTCCCCCTCGCCAGTGCTATCCCCTGCCCGGCCTGGGGACATGCAGGGTGCTGTGGCTGCAGGACGTAGGATGAAACAGTCCCTTCAATCATCCTTTAAGAGATCCTTTCCTTGCTTCATCCCTCCAGTGTGGATTTTGGGGCTGGTTTCTCTTGTCTCACCCCGCTGTGGTCATGCACGTGGCCAGGATGGGGGTGGCAAGCGAGGAGCAGGCACGGCTGGGCAAGGTCTGCAGGACTGGGGGAAGCTGGTGGTGCCTCCAAGCTTATAGAATGGTTTGGGTTGGAAGGGACTGTGAAAGGCCATGGAGTCCACCCCTGCCCCGGGCAGGGCCACCCCCCCCAGCCCCGTCCAACCCGGCCTTGACCACCCCCAGGGATGGGGCAGCCACAGCTTCTCGGGGCACCCTGCGCCAGGGGCTCACCGCCCGCACAGCCCAGAATTTCTTCCTCACATCTCATCATAGTCTCCCCTCTGTCAATGTCAAACCGTTCCCCCTCGTCCCACGGCTCCCCTCCCTGACCCAGAGTCCCTCCCCAGCTCTCCTGGAGCCCCTTTAGGCACTGGAAGGGGCTCGGAGGTCTCCCCGGAGCCTTCTCTTCTCCAGGCTGACCCCCCCACCTCTCCCAGCCTGTCCTCCCAGCAGAGGGGCTCCAGCCCTCCCAGCATCTCGGTGGCCTCCTCTGGCCCCGCTCCACCAGGTCCATGTCCTTCTGATGTTGGTGGCCCCCGAGCTGGAGGCAGCACTGCGGGGGGGTCTCCCCAGAGCAGAGCAGAGCGCAGCAGAGGGGCACAATCCCCCCTCGCCCTGCTGGCCACGCTGCGGGGGGTGCAGCCCGGGGTGCCGGGGGCTCACTGCGCTGCCAGCACACACCTGTGGGGGTTTGCCTGCCCCGGGGCTGGGGGCACAGGGGGCCACGGGGGTGTTGCTTTGGCAGACTGGGTGCGGGCATGGCTGCCTGTGCCCGCAGTCTCGGGAGCGGCAGGTTTATGTCGGAGGGAGCCCAGCCCCGGCCACCCATCCTCCCAGCCCCGGGGGTGGTGCAGAGCGCTGGCAGCTAATTGCTCTCCCTGGGGAGTTTGTCTTCTAAACACTGCTTCAGCCTTTAAATGTCACTCTTTTAAAAAATTATGCCTGTCAGGTTTGCTAATTGTTTATGAGCACGTCATGTTCTCTCCTCCGGACCGCGTTCCCCACCCACCCGCTGCGGTGGAGTGGGGCTGAGCTCGCCGGGGCTCCGGTGTGTTCCTGCCGCGGTGCAGGGAGGTGCTGGGGGACACGAGAACCCGCTTCTCCCAGCCAGGCACGGCTGCCACGGCCCGTCCCGCTCTGCTCCTTCACCACGGGCACCCACGCAGGCTTGGGTAGGGGCTGGAGGAGCCCCCGCCACGTCCCTGGGAGCAGGGGCTGGTCCAGCCCCCGGTGCCACCGCAGCTCCAGCCCTGCTCCTTCCCTCCCAGGAACCGTCCCGGGCTCTGCCGGCTGCGTCTTGGCTGTGCCCGAGGGGCGTGATGTGGGCTGGAAAACCAACCGTGGTCCCCTTTGCTGGGGATGGAGCGGGAGAGAGGGGGTGTTCCCGCTGCAGAGTAACGGGGTCGGTTCCTCTGCGAGCTCGTGGGCTGCAAACAGCCTCCAGCGCGGTCCTGGGCTAACGCAGCACACGGGTCCCCCCGGGGTGGGGAGGCTCTGGGCTTTCCCGGCTGCGTTTGACCCATTGGCTCTCCAACTTCTTTCCCTCCAGCCCTGGGGGTTCCCGGCTCGCGAGTTCCTGCGGAAGAAGCTGATCGGAAAGGAGGTCTGCTTTACCGTGGAGTACAAGACCCCGCAGGGCCGGGAGTACGGGATGGTGTACTTGGGGAAAGGTGAGTGCAAAGGGGTCCGTCGGGCGCCTAAAGGGCTGGCGGGGAGCGCGCGGTGCTCGCGTGCGGTGCTCGCAGCCAGAGCATGCAGCAGGAGCGCGTGGTGCTCGCAGCGGGAGCTGTTCACCGAGAGGGTGGGGTGGGACGCGGTGTCGGTCCCAACATGCCCAGTTTTTGGTGGAGCTCCAGGTTTTGGAGGGAAGCGATGCCCGGCGGCGGTGCCGGCTGCCTGCGAGGCTGCGCAGAGCGGGAGCACGGCCGCGCTCTCCGAGGCTGCGCCCGCTGGTTGATGCACCGCACGCAAGCCATGGTGCAAGGAGGATTCCCCTAGGTTTTTCCCCTGCCATCCTTTCTGTTGGTATAAATCTTGTGCTCCTCTCCGGCTGATGGAAATCGCCCAAAAGGTTTACCTGTGGCTCCTGAGGATGTGGCGCAGCACCGGCAGCGAAGCTGCTCAGCCCCAGTGCTGTGCGATGCCTGCAGGGCGGCTCGGGGCAGGGTGGCCTTCTTGGTGCTCGTGCGGCTGGGCTTCGGCTCCGGTTAGGTCCCCTCTCCTGGTGAGCGCGATGCCGGACTGCACTCTGCCGGGTGCTGCGTCCCCTCTGCCAACAGCCCTGGCCGATTCTGGTTCCAGCCGTGCTGGCAGGTGAGTTTTTGGGCTCTGGCTCCTCACGGTTAGCCCTCAGCCATGCAGGCTGGTGAAAGAAAGGAGCTTAGAGGTGCCCGTGTCCTGCTGCCGCTCTGCTCTGCTGGGCTTAGCTCCTGGTTGGACTGCCCGTCCCTGTGGGTTTCAAGAAGGGGGATGAGATCTGCTGGACACGGGTGGGCTCCTGGGAGGTGGACACTCACCATGACCCAGATCGTCCTCCAGCGCTGTGCGGTGCAGGGTCACCGGGGCAGATGGATGCACCGGCTTGGCACGGGGGAGGAGATGCGCTGAGCGAACGGTGCACCTCTGTGCTCACCAGAGAGTCGGTGTGGAGCCAGGATAGCCCCGTGACTCGGATATTTGGGATACGACCGGGGTGTAGGTTGGGCTCAGCCAGAGCTCTCCAGAAGCCGTCTCTCCCGTGGGAAGCTCTGGGGGGATAACTCGTTGCTGTTGGGGGAAGGAGAGCGGGACCAGGCGTGTGCGAGGGGCTGTACCAGAGCGCGGGGGCTGCTGAGTTTTGGGGGTGCCTCCCCTGGGGTAGCTCTGGTACGCAGGGGGGGGTCGGGTGCCCTCAGCCCCGTGTCCCTGCAGACTGCTGCTTGCAACTCGGCCATGCAGAGCCAGACTGGAAAGGGTGAGCGGGTGCCGCGAGGCATCCTTGTCTCCAAATATGTTCCCTGGCGTCGCGGTGGCACTTGGAGCCTTTCCTGCATGGACGCAGGAGGTTGGCTCGAGCAGCAAACGGCGGTTTGACGGGGTTCTTCCCGAGGCGGTGCGGCACGAATGGAGCGAGGGGGGGGTTGCGCGGAGGGCCAGGGGGGAAAGGAGGTGGCCCACGGTCTGGGGAGAGGCTCCCTCTGGGTCTGTGGCAGGAGTTGCCGGTGCCGCTGCCTGGGCAGGATTGCCGGCCATCAGCTTTGCTGCGCGGCCAGAGCGCCCAGCACCGCTGCTGGCTCCCCGTTCCCCGCTGCAGGGGATCAGCGGGTGCATTCGTGGCCGCGCAGCTCCCCAGGGAGGCTGGAGCTCTCTCCTCGGAGGTTTTGAGGCTTGGCTGGATGGCGTGGCCCAGGGTGGGCAATAGCCCTGCTTGGACCCCCTTTCCACCAGCACCTCGTCACTGTGGCTGCAAGGGTGCCCTGGGCTGGCTTCCCATTGCTGCTGCATCCTAGTGCGCTCCATCCAGCGTCCCCCGTGTCCTTATGGGGGTCCCCCTCCAGTGCGGGAACATGAGACCCCAACAGTCCGAAGAACTGCGAGAAAGGGGAGCAGAGCCCTACGTGCTGCCAGGACGAGCCTGTTCCCCAGGACCACAAATAACTGGGTATCGAAATTACCTCCGTGCTCATTCCTGAGCTTCCAGTCTGCTGGTGGGCTGGGGGACTGGGAAGCCCTTTGGGATGGAGATCCCCTCTTGGGGGAATCATAGTTTTGGATGCTGCTCTCCACTTTCCCGCCCCCCCGGGCTGTCCTCCAGCAGGAGTCATGGCAGGTCCCGACAGCGCAGTCTGCAACAAATAAGCCTTGAAAGGGTTTTTTTTGTTCGGTGACACCGCAATGAGTGAATCGCTCCCTTTCAGTCATCTGCAGCCTTGTTGTCTGCCACGTTAAGGACTCTTATGCCGTGCCTCCCGCGTAGGTGTCGTCCTTATTGTTAAATCCCAGCCTGTCACACCGCGGAGGTGAGAAATGAAGCATAAAATGTTTCCTGATGAAGTTTGTCAAGGTTTAAAATACTATTAATATGGAAACGCTGCGACAGCTTCCCTGGCAGCGATGCAGCAGCTGTCTGCGGCTCCGGGCTTTGGAGGGGTGGGGGATTTGGAGGGATGGGGTCTTGCCATGGCTCACTGGTGGTGGCTGAGCCGGAGTGGAGGTGCTGGGGAATGGTGGGGGTCCAGGCAGTGCCCTGCAGCCCCTCCCCAGCGGCTCGGGGCTGTGCAACCCTGCGCCATCCCTTCCACGTGGGCAGCGGGGGCGTTCTGCCTGAATCCTCCCGTTTATCACAGAATGATTTGGGTGGGAAGGGACCTTGAAGACCATCTCATTCCACCCCCTGCCCTGGGCAGGGACACCTCCCCCCAGCCCAGGTCGCTCCCAGCCCCGTCCAACCCGGCCTTGAACACCTCCAGGGATGGGGCAGCCACAGCTCCTCGGGGCACCCTGCGCCAGGGGCTCACCGCCCGCACAATAAGGAATTTCTTCCCGATATCTCATTTCAATCTCCCCTCTGTCAGTGTCAAACCGTTCCCCCTCATCCTGTCGCTTCCCCCCCCCCCCCCCCCCCCCCCCCCCCCCCCCCCGACCCAGAGTCCCTCCCCACCTCTCCTGGAGCCCCTTTAGGCACTGGAAGGGGCTTGGAGGTCTCCGCGGAGCCTTCTCTTCTCCAGGCTGACCCCCCCACCTCTCCCAGCCTGTCCTCCCAGCAGAGGGGCTCCAGCCCTCCCAGCATCTCGGTGGCCTCCTCTGGCCCCGCTCCAGCATCTCCATGTCTTTCCTGTGCTGGGGACTCCAGAGCTGGATGCAGTACTCCAGGTGGGGTTCCCCCAGAGCAGAGTATAGGCGCAGAATCCCCCCCCTCGCCCTGCTGGCCACACTTCTGATGCAGTCCAGGATACGGGTGGCCTTCTGGGCTGCGATCGCACACTGCCCGCTCACGTTCAACTTCTCGTCAATCAGCACCCGCAGGTCCTTCTCCTCAGGGCTGCTCTCCAGCCATTCCCCGCCCAGCCTGGAGTTGTGCTTGGGATCGCCCCAACCCAGACGTAGGACCTCTCACTTGGCCTGGTTTGACCTCATGATGTTGGCTTGGGCCCACCTTTCCAGCCTGTCCAGGTCCCTCTGGATGTCATCCCTCCCCTCCAGCGCGTCTACCTCACCACACAGCTTGGGGTCATCGGCAAACTTGCTGAGGGTGCCCTTGATCACATTGTCCATGTCACCAACAAAGGTGTTGAACAGCACGGGTCCCAGTGCCGACCCCTGAGGAACACCACTCATAGTGGGTCTCCACTTTGACCTCGAGCCGTTGACCACAACTCTTTGAGTGCGACTGTCCAGCCAGTTCTTTATCCACCGAGTGGTCCATCTGTCAAATCCACATCTCTCCAACTTAGAGACCAGGATGTGGTGCGGGACGGTGTCTGCTGTCTCTTGCCTGGCATCCCCCCTGGACCATGGCTTTGTCCCCCACCTCCCCAGGGGCTCTGCCTCCCGGTAGCCGTGAACCCCCCATGTTTCTGCAGAGGAAGGCCGCCTTGCGCAGCGGTGCCCGTTGCAGGTCGTGCTGGCAGCGCAGCCTTCCTCGGAAATCCAGAGAGCCCCTTTGGTGCTGGGAGGGCATTGCCAGCCTCCCCTGGGGGCACGGGGGATGTCCCCTTCCCGTGGAGGTGGCCCTGGGTGACAGCACGCCTTGCAGCCCGGCAGCAACGTGCCACCTTCCCACTCGCTTAGCCCCGGTCTGGGGGAAACGGTGTCCCCAGGAGAGCTCAGGGCTGCTCCGCTCGATGCATCGTGAAGGCCACGTGCTGCTGGGACACGGGGCTGGGGACAGGAGCCTTCTGCTCCCAGATTGCTCGGGCACTTGTTAGCTAAAATCATTTTGGGAATGTTTTGCAGTGTGCCTCCGGGCAGCCCCGCGCGCTGGTGGCTCATCCCGCTGACTCCTCTCCTCCTCTCTCCGCAGACACCAGTGGCGAGAACATTGCCGAGTCCCTCGTGGCCGAAGGGCTGGCCTCCCGCCGGGAAGGGATCCGAGCCAACAAGTACGTATGCGGCTGTGTTCCTGCACGGCCCCGGTGAGCCCGTGCTGTGCGGCCGTGCCCATCCTCTGCCGTGATTCACCCGGGCACGGAGCCGGTTGGGTTCTTCGGCTTTGGCCGGGCACCCGCCCCTGCTCCGGGGCTCTCTGCGGTGCCCGGGTTCCGCAGGCATCGGTGTCCCAGCGTGGTGACCCCTCAGCTTTAGGGTTGGGTTGGGGAGGGGGTGCCGGGCGTCTCCTTGCCCTGGATGCTGAAGCACCAGAGCTGTGACCCTGGGCTGCAGGGCAAAAAGTCTTCTGAAGATTGTGGTTGCTGGAAAATAAGGCCTGGCATGGGGTCGAGGCGCTTGAATTCACAGCATCCCAGAATCCCAGACTGGTCAGGGTCAGAAGGGACCTCCTGGAGCTCCCCCAGTCCCACCCCCGCCAGAGCAGGGGCACCTCCAGCAGTGGCACAGGACACGTCCAGGCGGGTCTGGAGTGGCTCCAGAGGGGGAGACTCCCCCCCTCTCTGGGCAGCTGTGCCAGTGCTCTGCCACCCTCACAGGAGAGAAGTCCCTCCTCAGGTTGAGATGGAACTGCCTATGGTCACCTTTGTGCCCGTTCCCTCTTGTCCTGTCACTGGGCACCGCTGAACAAAGACCGTTCCCACCCCCCGGCACCCGCCCTTTGGGGATTGATAAGCGTTGATAAGATCCCCCTCAGTCTTCTCTTCTCCAGACTGAACAGCCCCACGGCCCTCAGCCCTTCCTCAGCAGAGAGATGCTCCAGTCCACTCAGCATCTCTGTAGCCCTTTGCTGGACCCTCTCCAGCAGTTCCCTGTCCTTCTTGACCCAGGGAGCCCCAAACTGGACACAGTGCTCCAGATGTGGCCTCACCGGGGCAGAGCAGAGATTCAAGAGAGGTGACTCTTTCATTCAAGGTGATGATGTGATGTTCCTGCCCCTCGTCCTGTGTCTGGGTAGAACAATGCCACCGGACCCGATGGCGATGCTTCGCCCTGCCGTGTCCTGGAGCAAGGGGGAAGCACGGCCTGGGCTGTGGCGTGCCAGCGTCCCCGCGCGTGGCCCCGGGCTATCCTGCTCCAGGGGTGCAAGTTGTTTCTGTGGCGCGGCTATAAATACCGGTGGGACGCTATTTCCATCCCCGCAGCCTGCTGGGCTGGAAGCTTGCCCGTGTCGCTTCCTAAAACTGTTCCTGGCACACTTGGATGCTTTCCACCCAGGGTTTTCGGTAGCGCAGCCCGTAAACAGGTATGGTGAGTAAACAGGGCGCGCATTGCCAAGGGCACGGATGGGTTATTTTGTGCCCGGGCTTGCCGGCGCTGGAGCCTCGAGTGCCGGCGGGTCCTGCTTGCTGCCTGCGTCCCCCAGTCCCTGCCCCCAGCCCTCGGGGAGCGTGCTCCCTGCCTGGTGCTGGTGGGCTCTGGGTGCCGCTGGTGGAGTTCAACGGCTCAGCTTTGGCACGGTCGGGGAGCACCGCGGGGCGGTGATGCCTGGGAGAGGTGCGGAAGCCGCTCTGACTGCGCTGGAGGGGCTGCAGGAGCCACCAGCCTGCGGTGCTGCTGGGGCTGGGGGCGAGGAGCTGCGGGGAGAGCGGGCGCAGCACCAGCGGTGGAGCCTGGCGAGGACCGGTGGCATCCGTAGGATGGATGGGGTTCAGCCGGAGTCGGCTCTTGCTGCCCTGTCCTGGTTCTGCCCCTCCTGCGTGGAGGTGGAGTGAGGGAGGAAAGCCTCCGCCTGGCAGTCCAGTGGGGTTCTTGCACCAACTTTAGACTCATTGAGTCGTTGAGGTTGGAAAAGACCTTTAAGATCAAGTCCAACCGTCACCCCAGCACTGCCAAGCCCACCACTGAACCATGTCCCTCAGCACCACATCTACATGTCTTTTAAATACCCCCCAGGATGGCCACTCCCCCCCTGCCCTGGGCAGCCTGTGCCAGTGCTTGACAACCCTTTCAGTGAAGAAGTTTCTCCCAATATCCACCCTAAACCTCCCCTGGTGCAACCTGAGGCCGTTTCCTCTTGTCCCATCGCCTGTTCCATGGGAGCAGAGACCAACCCCCCCTCGCTACCCCCTCCTTTCAGGGAGCTGTAGAGAGCGAGAAGGTCTCCCCTCGGCCTCCTCTTCTCCAGGCTGAGCACCCCCAGGGCCCTCAGCTGCTCCTCACAAGTTCTCCAGACCCTTCTTGTGCTCCAGACCCCTTACAGCTCCGTTGCCCTTCTCTGGACACGCTCCAGCACCTCAATGTCTGTCGTGTCGTGAGGGGCCCAAAACTGAACACAGCACTCGAGGTGGGGCCTCACCGGTGCTGAGTCGGGGGGACGGTCACTGCCCCAGTCCTGCCGGCCACGCTGTTCCTGACACAGGCCGGGATGCCGTCGGCCTTCTTGGCCACCCGGGCACGCTGCCGGCCCACGTTCAGCTGGCCGTCGACCAACACGCCCAGGTCCTTCTCCACCGGGCAGCTCTCCAGCCACTCTGCCCCACGCCTGTAGCGTCCATGGGGTTGGTGTCACCCAAGGGCAGGACTCGGCACTCGGCCGTGTTGACCCTCACACCACTGCCCTCAGCCCGTGGGTCCGGCCTGGCCAGAGCCCTCTGTAGGGCCGTCCCACCCTCCCGCAGAGTCAAGGTTCAGAAGGGACCCCCTTGCTTTCCAAGTTCCTTCTCCGAGCGGAGTCTGGGTGCGGCTGGATCCCCTCCAAGTCCCAGACTCAGTCAACGGTTGATGGCTCAAGGATTATATGTGCGCCATCAGTCCTTTGTATCACTTAGCTGAGATTTCAAAGTGTGACTGTTAGTCGCCTACTGAGAATCCGTTGTGGCAAGGACTCTCCCAGTCTCGAGGAGTAACTGGGAAAGGTGTCCCTGCCCAAGGGGAGGTCCTGGCGTGCAGCCCGCGGCCGTGCGGGAGAGTTCAAAGGGCTCTTGGGCTGTTCGTTAATTATGGGGGTGAGATGATTGACTCATAGTCACATTTACATACCCACTGCAGATGTTAATTTCTTCCAAATTTGGCTCGAGTCGGATGTTGACCACCACTGTGGTTCGGTGGGTGCGTTGCTGTAAATTAGCCCGTGGCTATTGCGTCGTTATCTGTCTTTCCCCGAATCCATACGCCCCCATCACGATGGCTGCTGGTGGGTGTCGCTCGAGCAGGAGGACGGACGAAGGTCAGGTCAGGGGGGAGCACGCCGTCGCAAGCCCCCTGCCCTGGCTCTGCCGCAGGAGCACATCGGCTGTGGCCGCACCGCTCATCCCACCGGGGGATGGTCGCGTGGCAGTACAGCCACCCCGCTCCAGCGGGGAGGTGACCGAGGTCCCCCCGGGCATTTGCTGCCTGGGACTTTTCAGGTGCTTCTGGAGTGGTCTGTTGTGTCGGCAGGAGGGAAATTGGGGTGCAGGGTGGGTGCTGTCATCCACCGCTTGTGCTAAGGGGACCTGGGAACCCACATGGGGACCTTCTGGTGGCTTCAGGCTCACGGGGGTCTTCAACCTCCTCCTGCACGAGCACCCAGCAGATAGCATCCCCCGTGGAGCAGGACCAGGACGTGCAGCGCCCCAGGCTGGGTGATGCCGCTGCCATGAGCTCCGTCACCGGTGCATCAGGGCTGGTGGTGCATCGGCACTGGTGCGGCGCAGTTAGCACAGGACTGAGCTTCCTGCAATTAAACATCACCTGGAGTGCCGCGCTGCTCGAGTTTGCTCTCCTCATTCAAAGGGTGCGTTAATTAACGGGTGTGTGAGGTGACTCTCAACCACTCATTGTCAGCTGCGTGAGTCGGGCACTTCTGCGGCTAGTTTGGGCTTCATCAGGTTGTTGCTTTTCCCTGAGCTGAAGAATCATAGAATCATGGAATGGTTTGGGTTGGAACGGATCATTAAAGGCCATCGAGTCCCCCCCTGCCCCGGGCAGGGCCACCTCCCCCCAGCCCAGGTCGCTCCCAGCCCCGTCCAACCCAGCCTTGAACACCCCCAGGGATGGGGCAGCCACAGCTTCTCGGGGCACCCTGCGCCAGGGGCTCACCGCCCGCACAAAAAGGAATTTCTTCCTCACATCTCATCTCAGTCTCCCCTCTGTCAGTGTCAAACTGTTCCCCCTCATCCCATCGCTCCCCTCCCTGACCCAGAGCCCCTCCCCACCTCTCCTGGAGCCCCTTTAGGCACTGGAAGGGGCTCGGAGGTCTCTGCAGAGCCTTCTCTTCTGCAGGCTGAACCCCCCCCACCTCTCCCAGCCTGTGCTAAAACGCAAATCTTACTGAATTTGTTTGACGGGTTGGAACAGCACCGGGCAGGGCTGCCCTCGGCGCGGGGAGGGGGCTGCGGCCGCTGTGCTCTGCCTTAGGCAGCCGCCTGCCTGCGCGGGACCGGGGACGTTCTGCTGTTTGGTACAGGGCCTGGGTTTGCCGTCCCTCCTCTGCCAAAGCGTCCTCTGCCGCGCCGGGGCTCGGGGCTGCTGCTGCGGGACCCGCGGGCAGCCGTCTCGCCGAGGCTGCCTTTCCATCACGGTGCACAAAGCAGCCGCTGAAGGAGTGGTGTGGGTTATCCTCCTCAGCCTTATTTGGGGGTATCCCGACATCGATGGCGCTGCTGCCGTGCCGGAGAAACTTACTTTGATTTACTGCGCGCTGCTGTCAGCAGCACGAAGCATCGCTCACCAGCTCACCCAGGCGCTGCCTTTTCTAGACGTGAGTGGTCAAATCGCTAAAGCGTCCGGAAAAGTGCCTGGAAGATGGATGTTCCCGGTGATAAAACATGCAGGAACCCGCAGCGTCCTGCCTGGTCTCACCCCATCTCCTCCTGTCCTTGCAGCCCCGAGCAGAGCAGGCTGGCGGAGCTGGAGGAGCAAGCCAAGAGTGCCAAGAAGGGGATGTGGAGCGAGGGGACGGGCTCCCACACCATCCGGGATCTCAAGTACACCATCGAAAACCCCCGGCACTTCGTGGACTCCATGCACCAGAAGCCAGTCAATGGTAAGCTGGCACCGACTCTGGCCCTGGGTGCTGGGGTCGCCCCGTCCTCCATCCTCCGTCTCCTGCCTGTACGTGGCCTCGGGGCATGGCTGCCTGCGCCGCGCTGCTGGGGTGCCGTTCCCAACACCCTCTCGCTGCGGAGGATGGAGGAGAGCCGGCTCCGGCTCCGCGGCTCCCGCCGAGCCCTCCGCAGCAGGACCAACCTCTCTGCTTTTGCTCCGCAGCCATCATAGAGCACGTGCGGGACGGCAGCGTGGTGAGAGCCCTCCTCCTCCCTGATTACTACCTGGTCACCGTCATGCTCTCGGGGATCAAGGTGAGGCTCGGCCGCCGGCCCCGGCCGTGGCAGACGTGCTCCGCACTCCCCTTTGCAGCGAGTTCCCTCTTGAATTTGCGCCATCGTTCATTGCGCGTCCTCCTTGGCGCCTTTCGGCACCGGTGCAAGCGTGCAGGGCGGGCACCCGCGGCTGCCGGGCTCGCGGGGCGAGGGCAGGGAGGGATGGAGGCAGGGGTACCGCTGCCTTCTCACCCGCTGTGTCGTCCTTACACACCCACCAGTAACAGTCTGGTTGCAGCCCCTGGTCGCGTGCACGCTGGTGCGGGGTGTCACCGCGGGGATGGGAATGGGTTTGGGTTCGGTGGGTACCAGCTCTGCACTGCCAGGCCCGGCAGCAGCCCCGGGGCTCTGCGGTGCCGGGCACAGGTAAAGGGCTGTGTCAGTGCAAAATGGCACAAAAGCATCGGTACACGCAGCCCCCCATGTGCAGCCCCCAGCCTGTCTCCCACAGTCAGCAGCTGGAGCACAGGGGCTGCGTGCAGCCTTGGAATCGCAGAGTGGGGAATGGTTTGGGTGGGAACGGATCATTAAAGGCCATCGAGTCCCCCCCTGCCCCGGGCAGGGCCACCTCCCCCAGCCCAGGTCGCTCCCAGCCCCGTCCAACCCGGCCTTGAACACCCCCAGGGATGGGGCAGCCACAGCTTCTCGGGGCACCCTGCGCCAGGGGCTCACCACCCCCACAGCCCACAAGTTCTTCCTCATATCTCATCTCAATCTCCCCTCTTCCAATGTCAAACCGTTCCCCCTCGTCCCACGGCTCCCCTCCCTGACCCAGAGTCCCCCCCCAGCTCTGCTGGAGCCCCTTTAGGCACTGGAAGGGGCTCGGAGGTCTCCCCGGAGCCTTCTCTTCTCCAGGCTGACCCCCCCACCTCTCCCAGCCCGTCCTCCCAGCAGAGGGGCTCCAGCCCTCCCAGCAGCTCCGGGGCCCCCTCTGGGCCCGCTCCAGCAGCTCCGTGTCCTTCTGATGTTGGTGGCCCCGAGCTGGAGGCAGCACTGCGGGGGGGTCCCCCCAGAGCAGAATCCCCCCCAGCACCCCCGAGCCCCTCTCGGCAGGGCTGCTCTCCACCCCTCCATCCCCAGCCTGTGCTGGGACCGGGGGCTGCCCCCCCCCGGGTGCAGGACCCTGCGCTTGGCCCGGTTGGACCCCGTGAGGCTCACAGGGACCCACTCCTCCCGCCTGTCCGGGTCCCTCTGGGTGCCATCCCGTCCCTCCGGCGTGTCACCGCACCACTCGGCTCCGTGGTGTTGGCAAACTCACTCACGGTGCGCTCCATCCCACTGTCTGTGTCATTGATGAAGATACTGAACTGTGCTGGTCCCAGTATGGACCCCTGAGGGACAGGGGGTCACTCTCCCTCCCCAAGAAGGTCTCCCACCCCTTTGCTGAGGCTTTGGGGCCCAGCCCGTGCCCTGACCGTCCCCCCTCTGCCGCAGTGCCCCACGTTCAAGCGGGAGGCGGACGCCCCCGAAGTCCCCGAGCCGTTTGCGGCCGAAGCCAAGTTCTTCACGGAGTCGCGGCTGCTGCAGAGGGACGTGCAGATCGTCCTGGAGAGCTGCCACAACCAGAACATCCTGGGCACCATCCTGCACCCGGCAAGTGGGGCTGGGTGGGAGCGGGGCGGGAGAGGGTCCCGGCGGGCGGTTGGACTGCTGCTCCTCCTCTGCTGGAGATGCTAAAGGTGGTTGCAAGGTCCGGGTGCTGCTGGTGGGGGCTCGGGGCAGCTGGGAGTTGTGTGCTCTTTACTGGTGGATGTGGAAGACTGTGGTCCACCTGAGCGGCCCCCGAGGAGAGCAGAGCCCGGTGGCTATCACTGGGGTGGCCTGTGAGAGCCCTGGGGGTGCTGTGGCCAAGCCTTGTAGGGCTTTTGGGGAGCGGTGACATCTGAGGGGCTGAGCAGGGTGGGTGATGTCCTCCCTTGCAGGGGGGCAGGGGGAGGTGAGTTCTCCTCGGCACGGGGGGCACAGGGGTAGGTGGGGATGCTGTGTCCCCTGCGGCTGAGCGGCGCCGTCTCCCCTTCCCCGCAGAACGGGAACATCACCGAGCTCTTGCTGAAGGAGGGCTTTGCCCGCTGCGTGGACTGGTCCATCGCCGTCTACACCCGTGGCGCGGACAAGCTGCGCGCGGCCGAGAGGTGAGTGCGACGCCGGGAGCCGCAGGGGTGGGCGCCGCTCCGAGCTGCACCCGTGGGGTGCCCGGGGTGGCTCCAACCCCTTCTCCCCATCCACGGGGGGGTACCCCCTGCGCTCTCCAGGCTGGGAGGGAGATGCGATCTCTCATTGCAATTCTGCCCCAGCCCCACTGCCTCTGAGCTTTTGCTGGATGGCTTAATATATGGCATATGCGTCCCTGCTGGGGCCGCCAGCCCGGGCATCACGCCTGTCCCCCCACTTCCAGGTTCGCCAAGGAGCGCAAGCTGAGGATCTGGAGGGACTACGTGGCCCCCACGGCAAACCTGGATCAGAAGGACAAGCAGTTCGTAGCCAAGGTGAGGGGCTGGCAGAGCAGGGGAGGGGGCAGCGGGGTCTGCCTGCGCGGGGGCGGAGGGCAGGGTGCCTGCCTGCCCTTGCAGCTCTCTACATGTGCGTAGACAAAACCCCAGAGGGTTTTTCCTCAGCTGCATCCCCGCCACGGACTGCAGGGCACGACCGCCCGGGTGCACGCCGGGACCGCGGGCAGGTCTGGGGTGGGAAGAGGTGAAACAGAGGGGAGGGGAAGGGCTGGTGGGTGCCCATCGCTCCGGCTGGCAGGGGTGCTCTCACCCTGCCTTCCACTCTCCTGCTGCCCACGGTGGTTTGGGCTCGATGGTTTTCCATCCCCTCCCCTGCCTGCGTTCCCAGCGCCGTGTCCGGCTGCGGTCCCAGGGGGCTGCTGGTGTGGAGCCGGGGGGCTCCGTGGGGCAGAGCCCATGGCCAGCACCGCCTTGCAGCAGCTGGCCCAGCTCCAGAGCCTCGCTAGCCCCACGCATGAGAGCAGCTCTGGGGTTGCCCCAGTGCCGCGGTGCCCATGTTCCTGCCGCCAGGAAAGCGTGCGTCCTGGCTTCTTCCCCGCTCCTTCCCTTTTCCTTCCCTTGCTCCTTCCCTTCTTCTCCCTTGCTTCTTCCCTTTTCCTTCCCCGATTCTTCCCTTTTCCTTCCATTGCTCCTTCCCTTGTCCTTCCCCTGCCCCTTCCCTTTTCCTTCCATTGCTCTTTCCCTGCTGCTTCCCTTGCTCCTTCCCTTCTCCCTTGCTTCTTCCCTTTTCCTTCCCCAATTCTTCCCTTTTCCTTCCATTGCTCCTTCCCTTTTCCTTCCCCTGCTCCTTCCCTTTTCCTTCCATTGCTCTTTCCCTGCTCCTTCCCTTGCTCCTTCCCTTGCTCCTTCCCTTTTCCTTCCCCTGCTCCTTCCCTTTTGCTTCCATTGCTCTTTCCCTGCTCCTTCCCTTGCTCCTTCCCTTCTCCTCCCTTGCTTCTTCCCTTTTCCTCCCCGCTCCTTCCCTTTTCCTTCCCTTGCTCCTTCCCTTCTCCTCCCTTGCTTCTTCCCTTTTCCTTCCCCGATTCTTCCCTTTTCCTTCCATTGCTCCTTCCCTTTTCCTTCCCCTGCTCCTTCCCTTTTCCTTCCATTGCTCTTTCCCTGCTGCTTCCCTTGCTCCTTCCCTTCTCCTCCCTTGCTTCTTCCCTTTTCCTTCCCCAATTCTTCCCTTTTCCTTCCATTGCTCCTTCCCTTTTCCTTCCCCTGCTCCTTCCCTTTTCCTTCCATTGCTCTTTCCCTGCTCCTTCCCTTGCTCCTTCCCTTCTCCTCCCTTGCTTCTTCCCTTTTCCTTCCCCGATTCTTCCCTTTTCCTTCCATTGCTCCTTCCCTTTTCCTTCCCCTGCTCCTTCCCTTTTCCTTCCATTGCTCTTTCCCTGCTCCTTCCCTTGCTCCTTCCCTTCTCCTCCCTTGCTTCTTCCCTTTTCCTCCCCGCTCCTTCCCTTTTCCTTCCCTTGCTCCTTCCCTTCTCCTCCCTTGCTGCTTCCCTTGCTCCTTCCCTGATTCTTCCCTTTTCCTTCCCTTGCTCCTTCCCTTTTCCTTCCCCGCTCCTTCCCTTTTCCTTCCCTTGCTCCTTCCCTTTTCCTTCCCTTGCTCCTTCCCTTTTCCTTCCCTGCTCCTTCCCTTTTCTTTCCATTGCTCCTTCCCTTTTCCTTCCCCTGCTCCTTCCCTTTTCCCTGCCGCCCTGCCCTGGCACGCTTCGGAGAGTGCAGCCGTGCCAAAGGGGAGGGCGCGAGTGGGGCTGGCGTGGGGCTGGCGTGGGGCTGCCCCTGCCCTGGGTGGTTGGGTGGTGGTGGATGTCCTGGAGGTGCCGATCCCGCGGGACGGAGGAGCCTGTGGCGCGGGTGGGTGCTGGCAGCGCCCGGGGAGGGGGGAAGCACCCCACTAGATGGTGCTGCCGCCTCGCCCAGCGCAGCGCCCGGGGATGGAGGAAGGGGGGGGGGGCTTTGGTTCTGCTGCAAACCCTGGGAGATGTGCAGCAGCCGCGTTTCTTGGAAAGTCAGCTTAACCCCTGCCCTGTCCCCCTCCCCGCCCCCGGCTGGGATCCTGCCCCGCAGCATCCTTCCGGCTGCTCCATCCCTGCTGCGGAGGAAGCCGGGGGTGGGAAGGGGGGCTGCTCCGGGGGGCTACTCCTTCCCTGCTCCTTCCCCTGCTTCTTCCCCTTTCTTTCCCTTTTCTTTCCCTTGCTCTTTCCCCGCTCCTTCCCTGCTCCTTCCCTTGCTTTTTCCCTGCTCCTAATCCCTTTTCCTTCCCCTGCTTCTTCCCCTGCTCCTTCCCTTGCTTTTTCCCTGCTCCTAATCCCTTTTCCTTCCCCTGCTTCTTCCCCTGCTCCTTCCCTTGCTCTTTCCCTGCTCCTTCCCTTTTCCTCCTTCCCTTCTTCCCTTCTCCTTCCCTTCTCCTCCTTCCCTCTCCTTTCCTTTTCTTTCCATTTTCTTTCTCTTGCTCCTTCCCTTTTCCTTCCCTTTTCCTCCTTCCTTTTTCCACCTTCCCTTCTTCCCTTCTCCTTCCCTTCTCCTCCTTCCTTTCTCCTTCCCTTTTCTTTCCATTTTCTTTCTCTTGCTCCTTCCCTTTTCCTTCCCTTTTCCTCCCTCCTTTTTCCTCCTTCCCTTCTTCCCTTCTCCTTCCCTTCTCCTCCTTCCTTTCTCCTTCCCTTTTCTTTCCCTTTTCTTTCTCTTGCTCCTTCCCTTTTCCTTCCCTTTTCCTCCTTCCTTTTTCCTCCTCCCCTTCTCCTCCTCCCCTTCTCCTCCTTCCCTTCTCCTTCCCTTCTCCTTCCCTGCCTGCCTCGGGGGTCTCCGCCTGCCCCGGCTGTGTGGTAAACCGTGGCGGCAGCCGCGGCGGCAGGGCTTGGCACAGAGCGTGCCCGGCTGGGCGCGCGGTGGTGCTGCCGGGCAGGGCAAAGCCGGGAGCTCTCGCTGCCGGTCCCATCTCAGCCGGCTTAATTTAGCTCATCCGTGCGGTGCTGTCGCCAGGATCTGTATGTATGAAGGTGGCCCGAACGCCAAGCCCAGGGGGTCCCCGGGGGGGTCGCGGAGGTGAGACCCTCATCCCTGGGGAGGAGGACCCCGTTTGGTCCCTCCCCGAGGTGCCGCTGTGGTGGTGAGAAATAACGCCCGGGCAGATTTCCCCCGTGGGCACAGGGACGGCTGTGCCAAGGCGCTGGCTTGCTCGGAAGCGCCATCCTGCCGCTGGCAGGAGCTGCTGCCGGAGCCCGCGCCAGGAGCCGGCACGGGGGCCGTTAGTCATGCTTTGCTCAGCAGCTTGCGGAGGGCTGGCGGAGGGGGCGGGCGGCCGCTCCTTGGCATTTCGAAGGCGCCCGTCATTTTGTTGAATAGCTCGCCCGCGGGCTGGGACGCCGGCGGAGAGCTGCGGCGGGCGGGCAAGGCAGCAAAAGCTGTCGGCGGTGGGTTTGGGGCTCAGCGGTATCGCCGGGCGCTGCTGTGGGGCAGCCCTCCCTCCGGCAGCGGTGGGAATCCCTGGAGCGGAGGGCACCCCGGTGTGCATCCCGCTGAGCGTCCCCGTTCTGGGCACAGCCCCTCGCTCTGCTGGGGTCCCCCCCAGGTCTGGGCACACTTGCCCGGGGTCCGCTCCGGTGCGGTTTGGCTGCCCTGGCTCTGCGGGGAGAGCCCCCGAAGGCGGTGAGTGCCGCGCCGCCGTCCGGCTGCCTGGCGAGGAGACGCGGGATTTCCGCGCTTTGGGTTAAAACCTGCTCTTTACGCAAACCGGTGCAAATCAGCGTTTAGGGAGCTGTCGGCCCACCCCCACCCCCCGCTACCCCCGGGCACCGTCGGTTTTGCCGTGTCAATTTTTGGTCTTTTTCCTTTCCCGGGAATTGTAAGTGACATGGAAAATCAGGACAAATGACCGCACACCTCGGAGCGCCGGAGCTCAACCCAGAGCCGGGCACGTGCCCGGCCGCCCCGAGGGACCCCGTGAGCCCCCCCCCAACTCCTCCCAGCACCCTGCCGAGGGGTCGCAGCACCCGCAGGCAGCAGGCGGGCAGGCAGGCAGCGGGCAGGCAGCGATGGCTCTGGCGCTGAAGCCGCCTCCGTGCTCGGCAAAACGCCGAGGTGCTCGTTTGCAGCGGCAGAGCTGACGTAGGAGCTGGCAGGGAGGGAGGAGGAGGAGGAGGAGGAGGAGGAAGAAGATCCCAACCTGTCTTTGCACCATTGAGCAACCGCGGCAAATCGGCTCCGGCTAATTTTGGATCCCGCTGCCGTCGCGGTCGGCTGCCGGTGCTTTGAGCCAGAGGGGTTGGGTTTAGGGGAGAAATTAAGGCTTGGCCTCCATCGTGGGTTTGATGCCCGTGAGTGGCAAGAAGAAGAGCGGTGGAATGAAGACGGCGAAGAGGCCGGAGGCTTTCTCCCGAACTCCCTGCGTCAGCTCGTCTCGCAGCACCCCGGAATTTGGGACAAGCGTTGCTCAGAGCTGAACGCAGCGTGCCGAAAGCCATCCTCTGCCAAAAGCTGTTTATAACACAGCGATTGTACGCAGGGCTGGAGGGCTGTGCGAGGCTCTGCCCTCCCGTCCCCCCGCTGCGGGGCAGGATCGGGCCCCTGGGGGTGGGGGGGGGTGGGGGGGAGCAGCGGTTGAGAGCAGCCGCTCGCCCGGAGCGCGTTGGGCTCCGTGGGCAGCCCCTCGGCCGCATCCAGCCTCGCTGGCAGGGCGCTGCGTCGCCTCCTGCCACGCTCCAGCGCTTTGCGGGCTGGAGGAGGCGGTTGTGGATGAGCTGTGCCTGTGTCTTTTTTTTTTTTTTTCCTTTTTTTTTTTTCCTTCCCCCCCATCCCTTTGCAAGGAGCCTTCATCGCGGCCAAACCATCTCAGATCTCAGAGGCATCTGCCAAAGGCAGCCCGGGAGCTGCTCTGCTGCCGAGCTGAGCGCCAAACACCGCCGCAACCCCTCAAAAAGCAGTTTTCCCTTCACGGCCCCTCTCTCGGTGCTGGGCACCGGCTCCCAGAGTGCCACCGTCACTGTCCCACAAGGTGCAGGCAGTCGCTCCTGGATTTGGGGATGCACCCCTGATCCCTCTCCCAGGGGAGCTAACGAGGTGCCCTCATTACCGCGGGGCAGGGAGCGCAGCAGGCAGGGACAGGCAGCCCTGGGGAGCCGCGGGGCACAGCGGCAGCGAGGTGAATTGGCCCCGCTGGTCCCCGGGCACGGGGGTCCCCGACCCCGTGAGCAGCCGGGGGAGCTGCTGGGGCAAAGCCGGCGGCGGGGGCGGAAAATGGGAAACCTTGTTGGCATCACCGCTGGCAGCGAGAACAGCTTGGCGTGGGAAAAATACTGCCCGGGCGCCGCTCTGAGCTTCTTACCCCGGGGGGGGGCGAGCAGGGATGGGGGGAGCAGGGATGCAGGGGGAGCAGGGATGGGGGGAGCAGGGATGGGGGGAGCAGGGATGCAGGGGGAGCAGGGATGCAGGGGGAGCAGGGATGGGGGGAGCAGGGATGGGGGGAGCAGGGATGCAGGGGGAGCAGGGATGGGGGGAGCAGGGATGGGGGGAGCAGGGATGCAGGGGGAGCAGGGATGGGGGGAGCAGGGATGGGGGGAGCAGGGATGCAGGGGGAGCAGGGATGGGGGGAGCAGGGATGGGGGGAGCAGGGATGCAGGGGGAGCAGGGATGGGGGGAGCAGGGATGGGGGGAGCAGGGATGCAGGGGGAGCAGGGATGGGGGGAGCAGGGATGGGGGGAGCAGGGATGCAGGGCGAGCAGGGATGGGGGGAGCAGGGATGGGGGGAGCAGGGATGGGGGCGAGAGCGTCACCCAGCCCCCCCCGCCACGCAGCCGGCTGGAGGAGCCTGGGCTGGGGGTGAAGGCTGCGTCCCGGGGAAGCGGCAGCGGAGCACGCAGGCTCTGCGAGCAGCAGCTGCAGAGATTTTTAAAAAAAAAAAAACAAACCCCAAAAAAATCCCTTCAATCCCTTTATCAAAGTGCCTTTTGGAGGCAGGTGAAGCCACAATAAATATTGGATAAAGGAAGCTGGCCACAGCGAGCTGAGAAATTGTTAGCAAGAAAAATGGCACGGCCTCTGCGGCTGTGCTGAGTCTCCCGTTTTGCTCCTGCTGTCACCTCTGTCACCGTGTCGTGTCCCCCCCCGCCCCCTCCTGCCCGCAGGGTCCCCGGGGAGGGGGCTGCAAAGCACCTTCTGCTGCTTCCACGCATGGGGCGCTGCGGCCGAGCCGGGGCTGCGGCTCCTGCCCGGAGGAGGGGAGTGGGTGCCCGAGGAGGGGTGGGCACCGGGGATGCCCCTCGGCTCCTGCTGCCGCATGCCGTGTCCTGCCTGCGCCCTGCAGCGGCAGGGTCCCCCGGTGCTGCCATGCCCTGCAGCATCCCGCTCCCCTGCGCAGAGCCGTCGCAGCCGGGACAGCCTGGCGAAGGGTCCTGCAAGTTAATTCCTGCCGAAAAGGGGATGCTCAGCACCGGAGGGGCTCGGCGAGTCCCTGGTGTGGGTTGTTGGCTCCTGCCCGTATCCCGGGCTGTGCCGGAGGCCGGTGTGCCGGGAGCCAGCGGCTGCCTGCCGGCGAGAGCGTGCCCTGCTGCCAGAGCACACGTGCCATCTGACCGCTGCTTCTGCCGCGCCGCCGACGTGGAAGTGCGGAGTGCGCGTGATGGATGCGTAACGTCGCGCAGGATTTGCCCCCGCCTCTGACCCGCAGCCCCCCCGGCTGCGGTCTCTCATCCTCACGTCTGGTTCTTACTAAGCCTTTTTCTGCGGGAGGGAAGGGGTAGGTGCCCAGCGCCCTGCTGGGGTCCCATCCTGACCCCTCCGGCCGTGAGGATGCCCTGAAGCATGAGATTTGATTACTCCAGTTAGCGCGCGGACTGCTTTGGGCTCCGTTCTGCCTATGAAAAACAAAGGTTCTGTGTCCCGGGAGGACGGGAGACGGTGGGTAGGGCCGTCCCCTGGGGGAGGTTTGCCGCGCCGAGAGGAGCCCTGGCGATCCTCGGTGTCTGCTTTAATTTTAATTCCTGTAATCCTGTTATCCCTTTGGCTAAGCATGTTTGGAGGGACTGATGTGCTTGCTGGGGCAAAAAGTGCTGCAACGGGGGGGGGGGGGGGGCAAGTCAGTGCCCTCCTCCCTCCGCTTCCCCCCGCGCTCTGGCTCGATTCTGGGGGGTGTGTGGGGCTGCGCTCGTCACGGGAACCTTTTGCCCTGGTGGGACTGGGAGGGACTGGGTTTGTGCTGGGAGCGGGCAGGCAGGGGAAGGTCCGTACCGTGCCAGCGGGAATACCCGGCTACCGCTCGGTCTGGGCTGGAGAGTGGCCATTAATGAAAACTGAGAAGATTAAACCAGCGTGCCCTGAGCGCCGCGGTCCTCCTCCTGCCTGCGCGGCCCCGCCTGCCTCCGCCACCAGTTTTTCTAATTAATTTGCTCCCGGTGTGCGTGGAGAACCACCAGGCCAGGACACGCTGTTGCACGCCGGTGGGGTGGAAGAGTCTCGGCCGCGGGCTGTGCTCGCTCCCTCCTCTACGTGCACTCACCGCTGTCGCTGCCCGTGGTCCAGTCCCCTCTCTGGGTTTGTTTCTGGAGTGAAATATTGGGGGGCTGAGCCCTGGCAGGCGCTGGCGATGTGCTGGGGTGTTGTGGCATCCTCGGATGGGGACCTCGCAGGGCTCTGGCTGGCGCTGAGCACCTCTGGCTCGGGGAAGGGGACCGTGCCGGCCACCGCGTTCGCTCCAGTGACCCACTGGCCACCCGGGATGGGATTGGGGCCACTCACTCTGTGCCATCTGCCAGGGACCAAAGCCGGGGTGGGTCGTGGTACGTGCCAGAGCGCGGGCAGCATCGCGGCGGTGCCCGGCTCCGGGGCTCGTGCTGCCTGCGGGCACGGTGTTCACCTCGTCCTCTCTCCCTCCCTCCCTCCCCAGGTGATGCAGGTGCTGAACGCGGACGCCATCGTGGTGAAGCTGAACTCTGGGGACCACAAAACCATTCACCTGTCCAGCATCCGACCCCCCCGGCTGGAGGGGGACAGCACGCAGGTGACCGTGGGGACGTGTGGCGGGGAGGTGACCCTGGGGTGGGACAGGGACGGTGCTCTGCTCCGCTCCCCGGCGGTGCGGCATCTCTGCCGGGCAGCGATCGCCGGCGTCCGTGACCATCCCTGGATGGAGTCCCCTCCCCGGGGGGGCTCCTCTTCTATCCGGCCCGACCCCTCTCTGCCAAGTACCCCTTTTTTTCTTCCTGGGGGAGCCCCATCGGACAGGACGCAGGAGGTCTTGGCGAGGGTTTGACCGGGCACTCTGATGGCTGCAGCGACACCGATGCCTCCCTCGTCCCCTGCCTCAGTTTCCCCCTCGGTATCACGGGTGCCATTGCGGTTCTGTGCTCTGGGGAGGTGGGAGATCCCCATTTCCAGGGCGAGGGGCTGGGGGATGTGCTGGCGGATGTGTGACCCGTCCCTGCGGATTCGCGCCCCTCCGTGGCACACGGGCAGCGGGGTCTGGCTGCTCGGCACCCTTGGCTCCTTTGCCAGCTCTGCCCTCCCCTTCCCCTGCGGCCCATCGCTGTGGGGACAAGCAGGAGGCTGCGGGGCTGCTGCCGGTGATGCATAGGATGCAAAACCCCTTTGCTTTTCCTTTTCCTCCCCGCTGTGCCGCTCAGCGAGGTGCTCGGCCGTGCCGTGCCGTGCTGCGCCGGGCATCTCTGCCCTCCGCCGTGGGGCTGGCTGGGGTCGGGCAGCGCTTCCCTCCTTCCTCCTCCGGCTCGAAGGGATGCCGGGGTCTGACTCGCGGAGACCTCCAGCGTTGGGATCTGACGCAGGAATCCTGGGGACTGAAGCCTTTGGAAAACGCCGCGTCGTTCGTGCGCGGTTTGGTCTCCGCTGTGCTGCGTTTGAGCATCTCGCGAGCCGGCGTGCCCCGGACCTCGCGCCCCCGCGCTCGGCGCTGACATGAAAGCGCCCAAAATAAGCTCTGCCGCGTGGCTGCAGGTGGCACGCTGCGTCCCCTTCACCTCCCGTCAAAGCGCCGCTGCCGGGCTGGGAGCTGCGGTGCCGGTTTGATCCCCGTGCCCCTCTCTCAGCACGGAGTGGGCAGCCGGTCCCTGCCGGCAGGGCTGGGGGCACAGGAGCCAGGCACTGCCCGGCTTCGCCTGGTGGCAACAGATGTCAAACCACCCAAAAAGCTCCTTGGGGCAGGGATTTACCTGCTTCCTGCTTTTTTCTTTACTTTATTTGTTCCCCCGCACTGGCAAATGGTTGATGGAGAGCCGCTGAGACCCCCGCTGAGCACCCGCGTTATTCCTAGGGGAAACCTCATCCAGCGCCGCTGGGAGATGGCGAGGAGCGCTCCCGCCGGCCAGCGAGGATGGGGCTTTCCAGCCGGCAGCGGCGAGCCAACCTTCCCCCAGGATTACGCGACAGCCGCCTTTTCCAGGCTTGTTTTTTTCCCCAGCTGGCATCGCCGCGCTTGAGCCTCGCCGCACTGGCGAGCGACGGCACCCGCGTGCCGCGGCTCCCCGAGCCGTTGGTGCCCGCGCCGGGGCAGAGCCCGGGTTGCTGTGGGAACGGCATTTTGGAAATTCCTCCCTCCCAGGATGCCGCCTTGTTTTGTACACACTGAATTATGAATAACTTCCCAGATTAGCCTCTTCCCCCCGCTGTTTCTCTGGCGTCAGCGCTGGGTGGACGGGAGCCGCTGCGAGCCGAGCGGCACGCTTGCATGCCGGAGGGCGGCTGCAAAGCAGCCACCGGTGCTGGCGGGGGGGAACGTGCCCCTTCGTGCACCACCGGCACCGTGCGGCGCTGCCGGGAGGAGTGCGGTTTCTTTGCCCGGCGGTCGCGGTCTCCAAGGAGACTGCAGAAAGGCGGCTGGCCCCCCGCCGCGTTGCCGGCTTCCCCGGCAAAATCCTTCGCTCGCTTTGGCGCTGTGGCCCCGGCGCGCGGGTGGTTGCCTTCTCCCTGCCTGCCGGGAGCTGCCGGGCTCGCTGCCGGCCCCGCTGCCATCCACGGTGCTGCCCCGGGGGATGCCCGGAACGTGGGCTCTTTCCCCCCCCACCGAGTCTGGGGTCTCGCTGCAGATGCCCCAGAATTGTCCGGATCGCAGCCAAATCGCTGGTCGGCATCTGGCGTCTCGTTTGGGGAGCTCGCCGTAGGGAGCCAGCTCGGTATTCGGAAGCACCAGCGCCTTTATGTTGCATCCAGGTTTTGCAGGCGCCGGGTCCTGCTGCCGGACCCTCTGGTGGGGTGAAGTGACCCGTCCTCACCAGCGTGGCCCGGCCGGCGCCACCCCGGCTCGAGCAGCACCGCTGCGGGGCAGGACCTGCTTCCGCCTCCCTCCTCTCCTCCCTTCTCCTCCCGGAGTTGGGGCTGGTGGCGCTCCGGACCCCGTCCTGCCCTGGGCACGGGGAGGGCCTTTGTGACGGTGACGGCTGCAGTGGTGACATTCAGAAAATACCAGTTTGGGTACTTGGCTGGCTGGTGCCACGCCGGCCACCTGCTTGGGCGTCCCCAAATCAGGAGGGTTTCGAGCCCCGGCGCTGGCGTCAGCTCTCTTGCCCTTCGTGGTCTCCCCACCGCTGCTTGTGGGGTGCAGGAGCGGGTTCGGCCACCCCGGCTTGAGGATGCCCCAGTTAAACCTCATTTATATAGTTTATAAAACAGAAGAACCATCAAAAAAACCCAATGGCCAACCAAAAATGGCCAGTGCAGGCAAACCGGGCGCTTGCTGCTGTGTCCCTCACCCCCGAGTCAGTGCTTTGCTGCTCACAGGGGGGTGATTGGTGCCCGGGGACCCTTTGCGGCTGCTGCTCCCCCTTTACTCCCTGCTCCACCTCCGCAGAGTCCTGTTGAAGGTCTGTGACAAGTGGTGTCCCTCAGGGGTTGGTACTGGGTCCAGTCCTGTTTGATATATTCATCAACGATGTGGATGAAGGGATGGAGTGTACCATCAGCGAGTTTGCTGGTGACACAACACTGGGAGGGGTGGCTGATGCCGGAAGGCTGTGCTGCCGTACAGTGTGACCTGGCCAGGCTGGAGAGTTGGGCGGAGAGGAACCTCATGAAGTTCACCAAGGGCAAGTGTAGGGTACTGCATCTGGGGAGGAATAACCCCACACACCAGTACAGGTCGGGGGCTGACCTCCCGGAGAGCAGCTCTGTGGAAAGGGACCTGGGAGTCCTGGGGGACAACAGGATGACCACGAGCCAGCAATGTGCCCTGGTGGCCAAGAAGGCCAATGGCATCCTGGGGGGCATCAAGCAGAGCATGGCCAGCAGGTGGAGGGAGGTCATCCTCCCCCTCTGCTCTGCCCCGGTGAGGCCACATCTGGAGCACTGTGTCCAGTTCGGGGCTCCCCGGGTCAAGAGGGACTGGGAACTGCTGGAGAGGGTCCAGCAAAGGGCTGCAGAGATGATGAGGGCACTGGAGCATCTCTCTGATGAGGAAGGGCTGAGGGACTTTGGGGCTTTTAGTCTGGAGAAGGGAAGGCTGAAGGGGGATCTTATCAATGCTTATCAATCCCCAAAGGGCGGGTGCCGGGGGGTGGGAACGGTCTTTGTTCAGCGGTGCCCAGTGACAGGACAAGAGGGAACGGGCACAAACGTGACCATGGGCAGTTCCATCTCAACCTGAGGAGGGACTTCTCTCCCGTGGGGGCGGCAGAGCAGTGGCACAGCTGCCCAGAGAGGGGGGGGAGTCTCCCCCTCTGGAGCCATTCCAAACCCGCCTGGAGGTGTCCTGTGCCACTGCTGGAGGTGCCCCTGCTCTGGTGGGGGTGGTACTGGGGGAGCTCCAGAGGGCCCTTCCAGCCCCCACCAGTCCGGGATGCTGGGATTCCGTCTGGAGCTTTCTGCACTGCACTGGGGGGCTCGGTGTGGGAGACCCCCATCCTTCCTGCCCTTGCAAAGGCGGAGCCTGAGCTCAAGGCACGCGCGTATATATATATATATATGGGGTTGATTTGGGGCTGTTCGGGAAGGCTTTGCCCATGAGGTGCAGCGTGTGGGTCCGGCAGCTCCGTAGCAGAGCGCTGGGGCTTCGGCAGCGTCGGCCGCGAGCTGCTGTGCCGCGGTTGGGGCGAGACGCGTACCCACCGGAGCAGGTAGCGCGTAGTTAAGCGCGGCTCCGCCGGGGAGATCCATCTCCATCCCGCCGAGCGCAAATTGGTCCCAAGGCACCTGATGGAGTAGATGGGAAATGACAAACTGAAAATTCAGCGTAATAAAATCCTACAGCCTTTCATCTCCCGCCTTCATCACCCAGCGCGAAATGAATGCTGAGAGCGGGAGCTGATAGCGTTTAATATCTCTATCGCTTGTCTCTGTCGAGGAGCATAATGTATTCAGATGAAGATGCATCTCCAGGTGCTGCGTCTGAAGGTGCGGTGCCGGTGCTGCGGTGCGCGGGGATGGCCGGAGCCCCTCGCCGGGGCGGCCGGAGCCCCTCGCCGGGCTGTCCCCCTCGATTCGGGGCAGGGTCTCCAGGGCAGGAGTGGTGGTGGTGATCCTTCCCCGGGCCATGTCCTGCCACCACCGGTGTGGGCTTAGCGGCTTGCCAGGATGGAGCCGTACCACCGCGCTCACCGCGGCCGGTGCTGCGCTCGCCTCTGGTGAAATTGCCCAGTCCTTGTCTGGCCGGGATGGAGCCGGGGCCAGTTTGACCCCACAGCCTCACAGCAGGAGCTTGTCTCGCAGCAGGACTCCACATTTGGGGCTCAAAGCTTGGGGGGGGGGCTCCAATTTTGGGGGAGTAGCGAGGTGTCTCCGGGCACGGGGAAGCCCTTCTCCATCTCTGCTGCCGATGCCCACCGCTCCGGCATCCCGCACCACTCAGCCCTCCTGCCCCGCGGTGGGGTTTGCGGTGGGGTTTATGGTCTGTTTGGCCGTTTTTGCGTGTTTTGGTGGGACGGGGTGGGGAGAGCAAACCCTGGGGAGGCGCGGGGCTGCGAGGGGCTGCGGGCAGCACCCGGTGATTCTGGCTCAGGGACCGGCGCTTTCCTGCGTCTCGGTGTCACCACCGTTTTTCCGGAGGTTTCAGCTTTGCTTTTTTAATGAGAAGTTCCCTCCCTCGGACAGCTAAATTACAGAATCTCGTTAGCGGCTCTGTGCTCCTGCAAGCTATATTTGCCCAATTGATGCAACGACGGTACAAATCTGCTCCTGTCCCCCAATTTATCTAAATTGATATCTTAATTGGTAATACTCTCGGAGTGGGGGAGTGAAACACATGGCCCCTGATTCAAAGAGAAGAAACGGGAGAAAAACCCCATCCTGCTGGTGGTGGGTTGGGGTTTGGGTTTTTTTTGAAGTCTGAGAGCGGAGCAGCGTCTGCCGGGGGGGCTCGGGGCTGCGGGAGCTGGGAGGGAGGAGGTGGAAAGGGGACCGGGAATGGAGATGTCCCGGCTCCTGCCCTGGCTGTGCCGCTGCTCGGGGACTCGCCGGTCCCTGCTCCTCCTGCCTGCGCGGCGGAGATAAGGTTGACATTGGTGGTGGTGGTGGGGGGATTTTTTCAAGGATGGTCTTGATGGCCCTGGGGCACCTTCCAGCCGTGTTTTCGGAGGACACAAAGCCAAGGATGTTTGTTTTTTCTTGTTTATCCCGCTGGCTCACGCCTGTCCACCCACCCCACACCGGTGGGGTGCTGGGGAGGGCTCCCGGGCACCTTTGGGTGCCCCCAACCCCCTTGGGTGCAGGGCACAAGGGTGGTGGGTGTCGGGAGGAGCGGGACCCCCGGTGCTGCCCCGGGGCTCGCCGGCTGCCAGCGCTCTGCCGGAGCGACGGCAAACCTCGCGGCTGCCGGCAGCGCGTTTGGCACGGCGGCAGCTAATCGTGAAGCCGACCCGAGCCAGCGTCAGGGCTGTCACCGCGCTGGGTAAACTTGGAGGAGCCGGTGCCGCCGTGAACGGAAAGCAGCGGAAAGCTGGAAGCGCAGGGAAGCTGGAAATGGCTTCAGAAAAAGCAAAAAAAAAAAAACCACAAAACCCAAACCAGATGGATTTGGGCTTGGATGGGTTTTTTTCACCCTTCCACATGGGCTTGTGCGCGGGTTCCTCGGCTTTCTGATCCGTTTCCAAAGGCGGGGAACTGCTGGCTCCCGTTGGGCTGCGAGCAGATGAGGGATAAACCGGCCCCCGCGCCCGGCAGCCTCCGGAGAGTGGGAACTGGCGCCGGAGAGGGGTCCTTTTCCCGACCGGTGGGGGCTCCTCGCAGCCGGGGATCATCCTGGCAGGAGCCCCGCTCAGGCTCGACCCGCCGGGGGGGGCTCAGCATCTCTGCTCGGTGGGGATGCGGGGTCCTGTGGGACACGTCCCTCGCCGTACCGCTTCCCCTCTGGTCTCGTGTGTTTTGGGGTGATGCTGGGCGAAACGCAGGCGGCCCCGTCCGTCTGTCCGCCCAGCCGGGCACGGCGTGTCCTGCCGCAGAGAGCAGTGCCGCCGGAAGGTTGGAAGGTTTGGCTGCGCACCGCCGGCTCCCCGAGGTGCCGGTATTTGAGTCCTGACAAAGATGTCGCTCTGCCGCGAATCTCACGTCCCATCTCTCTCCCAGCACCGCCGCCTGGTGACCCGCACCACCCCCTTCGCCGCCGGGCAGTGACGAGCGATGCCGGGATGAAGGCTGCTCCTCATCCTCCTGCCCGCCGGCTCACCGCCACGCTCCAGCAGGTCTTTTTTTAAGAAAGAGCCGTATTTTACCCACCCAAACCCCATCAAACGGCGGTACTTTCTCTCTGCTCCTTTCCCTGACGCTCGCTGGCCGCCCAGGGTATATATGTGAAACTGGGAGCGTTTTGTACAGACGACCTGCCCGCCTTGTTGCCGGCACCGCCGGCGCAGGATCTGCCGGGGGCTGCACGGCCGAGGAAGGGAAGGGGATGGGCCGCGAGGTCGAGGGCAGCCCGGACCCCTCGAGCCGCTGGTTTGGACGCTGTTTGAGGTGGATTTATAACCCTGTTTGAGTTCTGGGCAACGAGCTGCTCGGGAGGGATCCCGTCACACCTGGTTTTCGCAATCGCAGCTGCTTTATCCCCGGAAATGAGCTTTTTCCTTCAGCGTCGTGACACTTCGGGACTCGCTGGCAGAGCCTCGGGCGCCTCTGGGGGTGCCTGGTCCCGCTCGGCCCCTCTCTCGGTGGGAGCCGCCGGCGGTCGGTGCCGCGCTCGGCGAGGCGAGGGCTGCTCGACAGATGGTTTGCAGGTGTCTGCCTGGTGCTTTTCTGCAGCGCGCCGGATTTTGGAGAGAGGGCGGCTGCGCTCGGCTTGGCAGGAGTTTGAACGTTAGCTGTGAACGCGGATCGGTTCCTCCTGTCCCTGCAGAGGCTCTTCTGGCATCCTCGGCTCGGCTCTGGGGAGCGCGGGCGATGCCGCGGCCCCTGCCAGGAGAGGCGGCGCTGCGGCACGGCACGGCACGGCTGGCTGCGCCGCATCCCCGTGGTTGGGAGTTTGGCAGAGGCCGCTTGGAGGTGGCGCGTTGGTCGGCGAGCAAAGCGCGCGGTTTGCTTTGCAAAGCCCCCCCGGAGCCGTTTGGGTGATGGCACAAATGATGGCGGTTACGGTGCCGGTGGCACGGCAGCCCAGGCTTCTCCAGCGCCAAAAAACAAGGGAGGCACTCGCTTCCCTGGCTTGCCCCCCGTAGCCCCTCTCCAATTCGGTGCTGGCAGCAGCTCCGCTGCCGAGCTCTGGCTTTCCCGGTGCAGCACCGCAGCCGCGGCGCGTGGGGGGTGTCGTGGTTTAAGCCCAGCCGGCAGCTAGAACCACGCAGCCGCTCGCTCGCTCGCTCCCCCGGGTCGGGATGGGGAAGAGAATCGGAAGAAGAAAAGAGAGGAAAAACTCGTGGGTTGAAGCAAAAGATGGTTTCATAGGCAGAGCAAGAGCCGCGCACGCAAGCGAAGCAGAGCGAGGAGTTCGTTGCCTCTCCCCATGGCAGGCGGGTGTTCAGCCGTCCCCGGGAAAGCCGGCTGCCATCGCGCGTAACGGTGACCGTCACTCCAAATGTCCCCCCCTCCCCTTCCTTCTTCTTCCCCAGTTTTATACCCTGAGCGTGACGTTGCGTGGTGTGGGATATCCCAGTGGTCGGTCGGGGTCAGCTGTGACGGCTGTGTCCCCTCCCGACTCCTTGTGCCCCCCAGGCTGCTCGCTGGCGGGGCGGCGCGAGGGGCAGAGAGGGCCTTGAGAGCTCAGCAACAGCTGAGACCACCGGTGCGCTACGGACATCACCCTCATCCCGACCCCAAACCTCCAGTGTACTGCCAACATCGCCCTCATCCCGACCCCAAACCACCAGTGCGCTGCCAACATCATCCTCATCCCGACCCCAAACCAGCAGTGCACTACTGACATCGCCCTCATCCTGATCCCAAACCACCAGTGCGCTGCCAACATCACCCTCATCCCAACCCCAAACCACCAGTGCGCTGCCAACATCATCCTCATCCTGACCCCAAACCAGCAGTGCGCTGCCAACATCACCCTCATCCCGACCCCAAACCTCCAGTGCACTGCCAACATTGCCCTCATCCCGACCCCAAAGCACCACTGGACTATGGACATCACCCTCATCCTGACCCCAAACCAGCAGTGCGCTGCAGACATCACCCTCATCCCGACCCCAAACCACCACTGGACTACGGACATCACCCTCATCCCGACCCCAAACCACCAGTGCGCTGCCAACATCTCCCTCATCCCGACCCCACACCACAGCCCTACACCAGCTGCTGGTAAGACAGTCACCTCTGTCCCAGCTGAAACCGCGACAGCATCCTCCGCCGGTGGTCCGGAGGGCTCCACCTGCTCGGGAGCTCCCCCCCGCTGCCCGCACCCTCGGACACGGCTTGGGGTCCCCCATGGCTTCCCCGGTACCTTTCCCGCAGGGTTATTTCATGCCTCGCTCCTTCCCTCCCCTGCCCCCGAGCCCCCGGGCGCAGCGGCAGCAGGTCTCGCCGGCGTCTCCGGTGCGGCGGTTCCTCTCCCCAGGCCGTCTGCGGCGTCTTTGGAGACACTTTGGTGACCGGGACGGAAGGAGGAGTGCCTGGACCTGCCCAGCCTGGCGGGAGCCTTGGTGGTGGGCTCCCTGGCAATCGCCCCGGTAGCCAGAGCCGAGGGCCACGGGGACTCCCCGAGGGCACCGACTACCACGAGGTGTTGACTTTTCCTTCTCAACAACGTTGCGGCGGCGGCCACGTGTGGGATGATGCTATCGGATGTCCCTCCTCTGCGTGGCGCGTTGCTTTTAGAGCCTCTGGTACCAAACTCACCTCCTGCTGTCCATCCCGGGGAGCATCCCAGGCTGCTCCCAGACTCGGTGGGATTTTCCATCCCTTCCCAGGGGGGGATCCCTCATTTCCTTGGCTTAACACCCATCTGCTGGCTTCTCCCGCTGCTCTGGGCTGTTCTTGGTGCCTTCATCCTTCTGGTAGCGGTTGGCTCAGGGCAACCAGCCCTGGAGGAACCTGGGGCATCCCCCGGCTCAGCCAGGCTCCCCCGGGACCTCCGGCTTGTCCTCATCCTCCCCGGCTGGCACGGTGAGGACCGTCCCCATCTGCAGCAGCTCAAAGCCTGCGGGTTGCACCCGGCTGGCCGGCATCTCCGTGCCGGAGTTGAATTCCAGGCTCCGGCGGCCGAGCGGAGCCCTGCCTGGTGAGGGATGCCGTACGGCTCCGCGGCGAGGGCGGCGGGGACGGGATCTTGTTTCCCTGTTTGTCGAGCAGGGTTTGTACTACCAAAAGCGCGCCGCGCTCAACGAGCATAAAAGATTAATGAGAATCAAACCCATGAACTCATCAGTGTCTCATCTCCGCTAAATTACCGTTACAAGGATCATCGTAGCTCAGCCATGTATTGTGTAACAGAACTGATTGCCGGCGTGGCCGAGGCGCGCGGTGAGCCCTGCCGCGCCGGCGGAGCAGCGCGGCGGAAAATGCAAAGTGCTGGGGCATATGGCCTTAATGTATTCTAAATATTGGCAGAGGAGAGGTGCATCTGAGGAGAGGCGGGAGCAGAAAGTGGGGGCACCGGAGTTCCCTCATCAATATTTAATGGGGGCTGCAGTAGCTTCCAGGGAGACGACATATGAAGTCAGCATGTTCTGGCAACCTGTTTTCTGCCCTCCGGGCAGCACGCTTTTTCTAGTCTAAAAACGATGAGCTTGCACATCTCTCCACCGTTCCTCTCTCCCTTCCCCCTGCGCCTTTCCCCGGTGGGCGAGTGGTTCTCCGGCAGTTGATCCGGGGCTCCGGGATCGCTGAGGTTCGGCTCCCGGCAGCGCGGGGTGCTAAAATCCCGGGGTGAGAGCTCCGGGCTGATCCAGACCCCCGGTAAAATGCCGCTGCTTTATCAGAGGAGGGTTTTGGTTTTTGTTGTTTTTTTTTTAACCCCGGGCTGGAAGCAAATGTACAAACACGCGGCGGCGCAGCCGGAGCCGGGCTCCCGAGGGATCTGTCGGGGCCAGGTACGAGGCCTGATCCCGCTTGGGTTCATTGGTGAGCTGGCACAGCGCCGCGTTCCTGTATGGATTACAGCCTCTGGCATCCCGGGAAATTGCTCCTGGCTTAGAGTAGCAGCAAAAAATAAAGGAAAAAAAAAAAAAAAAAACAAAAAAAACCCCACAAAACCCCCGAAGCGGCAAAGCAGGCGGGGGCAGCGCGGAGGAGCGGGACGGGCAGCCGGCCAGCCCTGGAGCCGCGGCGGACGCCGGTTTGGGGGCGATGGGCAGGAGCTCGCCGGCAATTACGGAGCGGCTTCTCCGGGAGGCAACGGCTCCGTGACCGCAGGCAATAGCTGACTCGCACCGCGCGGCTCCAGGGCCCGTGTCGCCCCGGGGGAGGAGGGAGGGGGGAAGATGCAGCCGGGAGGAAGATGCAGCTCCCGACCATATGCTCTGCGAGTAGCGGCAGCGCTTAAGTGCTCGGTGTTATCGACGCCGTGTAAGTAATAAGCCCTGAAGATGGGGCCGCGCTAAAATACTTCCCAAACAACTTACATTTAAGTGTTGTAATTCTTCCGACCCAGCAGAAGCGCCGGGTGTTTTGACACGGATGCTTGAAGGAGGATCCAGGCGCCTGCCAGCTCGCGTTTAGGAGGACGAGGCTCCAGCCGGGCTTCGCCTGGCGCTCTCTGGGAGCCGCTCTGCTCGGAGAGGCTTTAATCATCTCCAGCGCCCGCAGTCCACAAGCGTTCAGAGCAGAAACGGGCAGACCTGGTCTCCTCGGCGCGCGGCCGCCCGGCTTCTCGGGGCGGGCTGGGTCTGACGCCGTGCGAAGGCTGCGGCGCACGTTTCTCGCTCTGCCGGGCGCGCGTGGGAACGCTGATGGGGAGAATGAAGCTTTGACCTTTTGGTCTCATCAGGAAGCTACCGCGAGTCCTCTATTGATGGTTAAATTGCACTAAATTAGAGAGGAGCGGTGCCATTCTGCCACGTTGCTGAACCGTGCAATTAGCGCCCTGCCTAGCAACAGCACCCTTCTGCCTCGGGAAACTTAAGCCCGTGATTTTAGGTATGTGGTGAGCCTGCCTCTGCGAAGGCTTAGGGTTTTGGGTTTTTTTTTTTCCGTCCCGGCGGCGTATGGCTTTAGCAGCCTCTGCTCCAGCTGGGACGCAGCCAGCGCCGGCCGTGCCGGCAGCGCTCTGCTCCGCGCCGCAGCCGGGAAGGTTGAGTTTTGGTGCCCGACGCGGCTGCAGCGGGGGCTCTGCCTCCGCACCCGGCATCACCTCGGGTGTGACCAGAGGGGATCGCCCCTTGGTGCCTCGGCGTGACCGAGGGGACCCCCGAGGGCACGGCTGGGGCGCACGTTGGCTCAAGGGCACGGCCACGGAGCGGGCATCGCCTTGGCTGGCGTGCTGCGGCCAGCTGATGGGGTACCCGGCTCCCGGCGGCGGTGCAGGCGGTGATACCAGCAGCTCCATCACCGCAGGGACCGGCCGCAGGAGGGGGAATCCCCCATGCTGAGAGCCGAACCGGGCTGGCGTCCTCTCTCCCCCGTCCTGCGCTCGCCTTGGTTTAGAGCCGGTTCCCCCAAAGCGCGCTGCTGCCTGCGGGTCAGGGCTCCGCTCTTATCCCCGCAGCGGGGAGCGTGGCACGGGCATCCCTCTCGGCAGAGGGGGAGGATCGCTGCGTCGCTCGGGCGTTTCAGCTGTGTTAACACCTCCCTCCACGCTCCGCTCCCGGCGCCGCGCGATGCTCTCCCCGCTCCCCAGTAGTCGTGAATGTTCCCCCCTGCCGTTCGCGCCGGCTGCTGGAGATCTCTTATTTAGTCGCTAGACATTTGAAGACGTGCTGCGAGGGATGGCGCGCGTCCCTCGCTGGCGCCCGCAGCCCACCCGGCTCCTCCGCCGGCGCGGGGGTGCTGCACGGAGGGGATGCTGCAGCACGCGTTGGTGCGCCTTTGCTGCCACCGGTCCTCCCTGGGGACCGCGAAGGACACTGCAATCCTGTTCCCACCCCCCCAGAGCAGCTTGGCCCCTGCACTGAGCTCCTTTTGCTGCAGCCCCGAGTGCGCTCTCTCCTCTGGGCATCGGCGGTGCCGGCAGGCTTTGCTGGTTCCCGGCTGTGGCAGGAGCGCTCGGGTGGTAGTCACCACCCCGACACCGTGTACATGAAGAGCTCCGGCATTGTCACCCCCCGGTGCAAAGGGCAAAGCCGCTGGGCTCCTCGGAAACAATTTTCCCATGGAGGAGCTGCCCTGGATCGGCACAGCTTGGTGCCGGGGAAGGGCTCGTCCCCTCCCGGTGCGGGGCTGCCTTGGCACGGCGTAGCCCCGGTGTCACGCGGGGGCACGCTGGATTTTATGGAGGCTGCCGGGGTGAGGGCTACCAGGTCGTGCTCGGTGTGCCGGGCAAGCGCAGGGTCCTGCACCCGGGGGGGGGCAGCCCCCGGTCCCAGCACAGGCTGGGGATGGAGGGGTGGAGAGCAGCCCTGCCGAGAGGGGCTCGGGGGGGTCGAGGGGGGGATTCTGCTCTGGGGGGACCCCCCCGCAGTGCTGCCTCCAGCTCGGGGGCCACCAACATCAGAAGGACATGGACCTGCTGGAGCGGGGCCAGAGGGGGCCCCGGAGCTGCTGGGAGGGCTGGAGCCCCTCTGTGGGAGGACAGGCTGGGAGAGGTGGGGGGGTCAGCCTGGAGAAGAGAAGGCTCCGGGGAGACCTCCGAGCCCCTTCCAGTGCCTAAAGGGGCTCCAGGAGAGGTGGGGGGGGGCTCTGGGTCAGGGATTGGGGTGGAGGAGGGGCTGGGGGGATGGCCTGCCAGCCGGACGGGGTGGTGATGGTGATGGGGACAGCGATGGCTGAAGAGGTCCCCTCTCCCAGGCCCTGCAGAAGAGACAGCAGCTCCATCCTTAAAAGCTTTTTGCCTCCCACCCGGCCCGGCCGCTGCTGCCCTAGTTTTCTCCGGCTGCTATTCTTCCCCTCCGTCACGTGCGGGTTGGGCACGGCGCGCTCAAATACGGCTTCATCTTCTGCGGGCGGCCCCGAGCCGGGCTCTGAGCTGCTCCCGGGGCCTCAAACGCCTCCCTGGACCGGGAGGGAGGGGGAGCACCGTGGGGCCGCTCCTCCCGGGCTGGGGGATTAGCAGGAATCAAATTCCCCAGGAGCTGGGATGCGATGAAAAAGGGATGCGATGAAAAAGGGGATGCACGCGTGTCCCCTCCCCTGCTCCGAAAGGACGCGCGACCCCCACGCCAGGGCAGTGAGGTCCGTCGAGTCATAACCCTATTACGTGTCCCTCGGGGTTTGCCACTGTCGTCGGAAATTCGGGTTAATGGTGTCGGGAGGGTGGAGGTTTTTCCTTAAATCCCGAAATGGCTGCCAGCGCAGCCGCTGGCTCTTTGCTCCGAGCAGAGCCTGTCCCCGTCCCCATGGGACGATTTTAGGGGCTGAAAGGAGGCAGAAGCGTCCCCCGGCTTTGCAGAGTCCCGCAGCCAAGCTTTGGGTCCGAATCGGCCCCGTTTGGAGACCGGCGACCCCGCTGCTCCTCCGGGGTCCCGGGCTGCGTAACGAGCTCCCCATCGGGTGGGTGGGACGGGCGCTGGGGGTCTTGTGCCCGTGCCAGCCACCTCCCCGCAGCGCTTTGGGGACAGAGGGGTGGCAGAGGGGACTGGTGGGGTTGGTCCCGCAGAGCTCACCGGTGTGGGGTGGCCCTCGGGGCTCCGGTGGCCGGCGCGGTGTGAGGGTGCCGGGGTAAGTGAGGTGGTCCACGGCGTGCCGAGGTGTGCGTCCCTTTCCACAAAAGTGCTGCGGTTAGTGAAGGGTAACGGCGTGACACTGACAGAGGGGAGGTTGAGATTAGGTATTAGGAAGAAATTCTCCCCTGTGCGGGCGGTGAGCCCCTGGCGCAGGGTGCCCCGAGGAGCTGTGGCTGCCCCATCCCTGGAGGTGTTCAAGGCCGGGTTGGACGGGGCTGGGAGCGACCTGGGCTGGGGGAGGTGTCCCTGCCCGGGGCAGGGGGGGACTCGATGGCCTCTAACGATCCCTTCCCACCCAAACCATTCTGTGATTCTATGATTCTATCCCAAAAATCTCCTCTGGCAGGCAGCGGGACGGGGATGTCGCCTCGCCTGCCCTGACGGAGCCGTGCTGCCCGTTTGCCGGCATCCATTGGGTATCGGGCGTGGGGTCTTCGGCGGAGATCCCAATTAAATAGCGTGATTTCTCCAATATATTTTTTTTTGCACAAAAGCGTTCCTGGGGAGGACACTTGAGCTGCGGGTGGGCTAAATGTGGCGTCGGGAGGAAGAAGGCTGCGAAAGGGCTGTCACGCACTGGCACGGGCTGCCCGGGGCGGTGGTGGGGTCACCATCCCCGGTGAAGACGTGTAGACGCGGTGCTGAGGGACATGGTTCGGTGGGGGGTTTGGCAGCGCTGGGTTAACGGTTGGACTCGAGGAGGTCTTTTCCAACCTCAACGATTCTGTGATTGTGTGAAAGTAAACGCTTCGTCTCCCCTTTAACAGTCCCTTTCGGGGAGAACCCCGGGCGGCTCCGGCGGGATGCTCCCGGCCACCCTTGTCCGTGCTTGGGGCTGTCGCCTCCCCGTGGGTCACTGGTGGCGCTGGTGCATCTCCGGCACGTACCGGTGCAACCCGGGAACGCGCTGCATCAGCTTTTCCAGGTCTCTCGGCTGTGAGATGTTCAGAGCATCTCGCGCCGGGCTGCTTCACTGCGGCTCCCTCGGCTCGGCTGGGCTGTCGGGGGAGGTCATTTAAAATAGAATTCAAACACTGCGGTGTTGTAAAATTAAAAAGAAGAAAAAAAAAAAAAAAAAAAGAAAAAAGAAAGAAAAGCCCTTCTGAAATTACCGAGTATTTTTATACGTCTCAATTTCCTCATTAGCGGCGACATTATCTCCTCGTCCGCGGAGAGAGGTGGCTCTTTGTGCGCGTTGCCAAAGCACCGCCGGTTAATGAATTCCCCGTGGACGGGTACCGTTGTGCTCGGGTGATTTCCCCGATGCGTTCCTGGGAAAGGGCACCGCCTTCCCTGCCGCCGCCTAAAGACTCTCGTAGCCGAGCAGAGGTTACAGCGGAGCCGTGAAATGCCCTTTCAGCCGCTCTCGCTCCAGCGCCAAAGTCCGAATTGAGGAGATATTCCCCAAATTAACGCCTCAGCCAGAAATGTTCTCCGCTAATGCCGGCGACGCAAAAACTTCAATTGCTTAGAAATGACTTTTCGCAGGAATCTTGATGGGTTTAAGCAGAGGCTTTCCTCGCCAAGGGTAATCCCGTTTTTAACGAGGTAATTTGTAGTTGCTGATTACAGCCCGGCGCGGTCCTGTGCGAGCAAACGCGGTGGAGCCGCGAACGCGCTATCTGCTGGTGACAGGCTCCCGCGGGTCGGGGCTCCAGAGGGAGATAGCCAAAGGATGCCTGTAATTAGCCCGAGCGTTTAATTTAATAAAACAAATGACTAAAAACATAAGCGTGCTGTATTCTAAAAGCGTCGCGCGTAATTACAAATTATCTTAATTCAGCGCCGGCGAAGCCAACTCGGTAATCGCCTCATAAATAACTTTCATTAGCTGATTTCAGCAGCCGCGCTCGGCGCCGCCTCCCAGGGTACCGGTGGTGACGGGGCGGCGGTTTTTGGGGGGGATTCAGGGGAGGAGGGGGCTCCGTGGGGCTCGTGGTCCGGTGTGGGGAGCAGGGCTGCGCGGCATCCCCCTGCGGGGCCGGCACCGCTGCGCTTCGGCCGCGGCACACGCCGGTGATGCCATTCTGGGCTGAGATGTGGGGCATTGCGAGGGGGGGGGGAGGAGACGCCGCGGGTGCTCCGGGGTGTCTGGGGCATCACTGGGAGCGTGTCCGCAGCCTGCGGGGCACCACCGCTGCCAGCGCCTTTCCCAAAAATGCCGGTTTCACCCCCAATCCCTCCCTGCCGGCTGGTGCTCATCCGCTGATATTTTGTGCTGAAACAGCATCTGCAGCGTCGCCTCTTATTTTGGGGCCGGGAGAGAGATGGTGATCATATCGAGCGCCTCTTGGGGCTTTTCTGCTGGGGCCGTCTTATTTCCCCGCCGACCGGAGCAGCGGCGGCTTCGCCGTGGCGGCGTACCGCGAGGTTTCTGCTGCCCGCGTCCCCGGCCTCGCGCCGGCCACGCTGGTGGCCACGCGCCTGCTGTCGGGGATGCTGTGATGCGGCTCGTCCTGGGCAGGATGCGGCTCGTGCCTGCGCCGCAGGAGAGCAGCTCCCAAGAGGGTGCTCGTTCAGCGTGTCGCACAGGCTGACGAGACAAACAGCTTTATTAATTTAAGGCCGCTGCTAACGCGATTGCAAGCGGCCGCGCGGAGGAGGGTTGTGGGGCCGCGGAGCGTCCTCCGTCCCGGCGCGGCCGCCCTGGCAGGGAGCCGGTGGGCACGGCGCGTTTTGTTCCCCTTCGTAAAACCGTGTTCTTGCGGGTGAGGAGCAACGCGCCGGTGCAGAACCTTCGGAGAACTACGGGCCGCAAACAAATCGTGCTTTCATACCCACTTTTGAGGAGTTAGAGGTGCTGAGCACGGCGGTGACCGCAGATACGGCCTCTGCTCTGGCAAAGCAGCGAGAAGTACGGCGGCTTTGGTTTTGGCTGCGCCCGGGCTTGGGTTTGAGCCCAAAGAGGGAGCGGGGACGGTTCCCCGGTGCTTGCGGGAGTCGCCGGCGTTGCACGTGGTCTTTGCCCCGCGGATGCTGCAGCGGCGGCCGCTGAGCACGCGGCGGGACGTGCACTTCTCACGGCGGCGCACACCGCGGCTGCATCCCTCCGGCATGCGGACGGCTGGAGGAACGAGGCCGGGGACTGCCGGGGACCCACCACAGGGCCGGATCAGCACGTGCAATGCCGTTGCTAACTGCACATCCCTGTGGAAGATGCTGCGTCCTGCTTCAGCTGCTGCTCCGCCAGGCGAGAGGAGCGCCGGGGCGACCGGTTACGGCACCGCGCTCGTCCTGTGCGCACCTGGGACGGGTAAGCATCTCTGCTGCCCAAAGCCGCCCCGCGGTGCCGCCCGCATCCCGAGCCCCGTAAGCCCCGCTTTGGGGGAGACCTCTTCTCCCCACCACCTTCCCGGCACTGCCGCTCCTCCGTGCCATTCCTCGCCGCCGCATCGCCGGGAGCGGCGCGAACACCCCGCGCCGGTTGCAGGATGCTCCCCGTCACCGTGGGCTGCGGGTCCTCCCGCTCCTCACCGCTGAAGCGGGCTGGCGGAGGGAGAGGAGCCGGCAGCGCGTGGCAGCAGGCAGAAGGTTTAAATTAGGGCCGCTAACGTGATTAATAGGTGCCTTCAGGCTTGATGGAGATGGATAGCCGCTGGCGAGGCTGCGGGAGGCAGCCCGGGCGCGTGGTGAGCGTGGCCCCCGCGCCCCGGGGAGGAGACCGGAGCGGCGTGCGCCGGCGACACCATCAATACCGGAGCTGGGCTCTGGTGGGTTTTAAAGGGGAGGCGGAGGATGGATAAGGGATAAGGCAGGAAAAGGCAGAGGCCGGGATGGAGCAGCCTCCCCCAGTCCCGGCAGCCTCCCTGCACGCTGGGCCGCTCTCGTGCCCAGGGCCGGTTTCGGCAGAGGGGACCGCGGGATGCGGAAAACTTGCTCCGTGCTGTCCATGGGTCAGCCTGGCTCTGTGTGCGGCTCCGTGGTGAGGAGGATGATGGAGAAAAGCCTTCGGTGCCCCTGTGCGGTGCGGCAGTGACTGGGGCCAGGGTGGTCGTGCCTGTGGCCACCGAAAAGCCGGCTGTCCCTGCCTTGCCGAGCTGGCTACGGGTGCGCTCAGCCGCCGCGGAAGAGCGTTTCCGGAGCAGGAGGACTCAGCGCTGCGTTGTGTCAGGAAGCGAGGAAGGTCGGCACCGCAAAGAGCGGCTGCCGGCGAGCTCAGCCCGGCCGGCACCGCCGCAGTGCCGAGACGCCGCGGCCGGAGTCACCGCCACCATGCAAGGTCCCTGCTCCCGAGGGGGCAGCCTTGTCCCCGCAGTGCCCAGCGTGTGCCGGGGTGCGGGGGCACCTCCGGCTCCCCCCAGCCACGGTCGTAGTGCCGGTGCTGGTGCCGGTGCCGTGCTGGGAGCCGGGGGGGGGCCGGGGGGGGAGAGCGCTGCTGGGAGCCCTCTCAATGCGCTTTGATAAAATGCAAATCGCGTTAAAATGGTCAACTGCCAACTGCAAGGCTGCAGCGGGGACCCTGTTTTGATAATGAAAGCGATTAAAATGGGGACCCTTGTTTGGGTGTGGATGCTCGGCTCAGAAGGAGTTGGTTTTTCTCTCTTTAATTAGACTCCGCTAACGATGTTTGAGTAATTCCAGGGCCTGAGATGCTCTGATACCCGCCCGAGGGCTGAACAGGGATTTGGGGAAATCCTCTGCCCCCGGTGCGCCAGCGTGGGGGTGATTCAGCTGCGGTGCTCGCTCGCCGGAGCATCTTCCCGCACGGTTTGTGCCGGGAGCGCCGTGCCGGCACCGCTGCCCTTCAGCCTCGCCGTGCTCTCTGCCAGCCACTGGCGTTAATCCTCTTAGGGCCATAACTCCGGCAAATCCCGGTAGCCGAAGGAGCCGCCACCGAGATGCTCTGATCTTCCCTCTGCCCTCTCTGAGAGCAGCTGGAGAAGAGCCGCTCTCCTGCCGGGGGGCTGCCGGGGGGCTGCCGGGGCTGCCCGCACCCCTCAAACTCGTTAGCTCCTCAGCCTCGTTAGTCCTCAGCCGCTGCCGCAAATGACGCTGCTCCTGGGCGGCTCCTCATCCCTGTGCCGGTCCGGTCTGTCCCGTCGAGCGCGGTGGCACCGTGGTCATCGCTGCGGTGGAGGATGCAGCCAGGTGGGGCTGGGGATCCGTGCAACCCCCCGGGGCTGACTGGGAGCTGGTGCTGGTGGCACGGCACGGCATGGCACGGCACGGCACGGCATGGCACGGCATGGCACGACATGGCACGGCACGGCACAGTACGGCATGGCACGGCACGGCACGGCACGGCACGGCACGGCAGGGCTGGCTGCAGCGCCGGAGAGGCTGAACACACGTTCCCGCTCTGCATGCGGCAATCGGCACCTGGGGCCGCCCAGGCAGAGACGCTGCTTGTTTCTCCGGTGCGGTGGGAGCCCCTCGTCCTTGTTTCCTCGCCGCCGCACGTGCCTGCGATCCTCAGGGCCGTTCCCTTCCTGCTCCCGGTGACATCCCCTTCCTTGCAGAAGTGCTGCCCGGCTCCCGGGACGGAGCCTTGCACGCGCCGATGCCGATTGTAAGAGCATCGCCCGCGTGCGGTGCCGGTAAACCAGCTGCGCGCCTCGCCGTCCTCGCGGAGCGGAGCTGCCGTGTGCTGCGGAGGCTTTGGGACGGAAGAGCCCGTCCCCGAACGCTCGACAGCGGCACGCTTCTGCTCGCCAGCCGCAGGCTCCTCTGGGGAGCCCGGCGCCGGCTGCGCTCGTTCCACCAGCGCCGGAGCACGCCGCCGTGTTTGCTGTCACCGCCTCGCTGCCCTCCGTGATAGGTTTTCCCCTGGCGAGCCCAGCGTGCCGGGTTCAGCCGAGGATGCGCCGGGGCGGGAGGGCTGGGAACCACAGGCACGACACCGCTAACGAACCGGCTCCCCTTCCCACCGCCGCCTTCGCCCTCCCGGTGCCGGGGGGAGCAGATGGGGGTCCCCCCCCGCTGCCGCCCCACGCATCCCTCTGCTCGCTCCGGTTCGGATTCTTCCCCCGGAGCCCGGTGTGTGCCGGGGCAGCCGCAGAACGGGGCGGGTTTCCCCCACCTCGGGGTCCTTGGGGGGCTGCTGCGTCCCCGAGCAGCGCCGGGGACACCGGGCACGCTGCCACGGCACCGCTCCCGGCCGCTTTCGGTGGCAGCTGGCGATCTCCACCCCGCCTCGCCGCCGGTTTGAAGGGCTTATTCTGGCGTGTCGCTTGGAGATGATTTGCTATGCTAATTGCTTTACAAATAAGAAGCTTCCCTAATTGCGCTGGCGGGGAAGGTGGAGGGGGGGGGCAGCTCTCCCCACCTGCGGCCCCGCGGCGCTGCCGGGCTGCGGGTCCCCTCGGCTCTGCTGGGGTCACCCCGTGAGCGCTGGCGCCCGCAGCGTCCCGCGCCGCGATTCTTGGGACGAACCCCCAAAATGCTGCGTACGGGGGGAGCTGGGAGCCCGGGCTCGTCCCCGGGGGGAGGGGGGGGGGGTCGGGCCATTCTCCCCGGCTGCATGAGCACCCCGGCACCGGTGCGGGGTCGGGAGGTGCCGCCGGCACACCGGGCTGCGTTTCGCCGGAGTGTTTCCCACCGCTCCGAATGTACCCGCGTCCATCCCCGTCCCCTGTCCTTGCCCCTGGGGTGGGGGCCGGGGGCTGGAGCGGGATCCCCGGCCGCGGGGAACCGAGGGCGCTCGGTGTTTAACCCCCCCGCGCCGTGGCAGGATGCAATCCTTCGCTGCAGACACGCGCTGCTGCTTTCCTGAAAATAGACTTTAATTGGCTACTGTGCGGCGTAATGATGTTAATTTGACAGGAGAGCTGTAATTCACTCGGCCTGTTCCGTATTTAATGCTGCGCGGGGGTTATTTAAGGAGGAGGGAGGTTTGGTGAGGAGGGGGGGAGCCAGCGCCGGCCGCGGCGGCAGCACCCACTTGCGAGATGCTCCGTCTTTCATTTTAGATGAAAAGCCGGTTTCTTTCCCCGGGCTCCCCGGCACGTGTCTGCGGGCAGCCCGCGAGGAAGCGGCGCGTTCCCATGGATTTCGGGATTGAAATCCCCACCTCCGCATCCCCCGGGGGTGGGGAGTGCGAGCAGCTTACCCCTCCCCTCCTCCAGCATCGCTCCGAATCTCCGCGCATCGACTTTCGCGCTAATAAACCAACTTCCTCGCTGCACACCTTTAATTGAATGAGGCTAATAGGCTTTTTTTTTGTGGTGTTTTTTTTTTTTTTTTTTTTAATTATTTTTCGAATGGCTGATGGCTCTCCCCAGCAGCCCGGGAAAGCCGGGGCCGGCGTTTCAGCCTCTGCAGCTCCCCGCCGCGCTGCGCCATCCCTCTCGCCTGTCCCATTCCCCGCCGCGCTGCGCCATCCCTCTCGCCCGTCCCGCTCCCACGGCAGGATGCGGCCGAGGATGTCGCTTCGGGAAACGCCGCGTCCGGGAAGGCGGCGTGGAGGGATGCTGCCGCGCCTCCAGCCCTTGGCTTGAAAAGTCATTTAAAAAAAAAAAAAGCAGTATCTTTCTACGTGTCTGTAATGGGTGGGTGTGTGACGGCCGCAGAATTGGGTTAACATCCTTGCTGTTATATTGATTTTTAATGTTTGTTTGCGAAACCTCAACCGGGTGTCCAAGTTCTTGAACGGCTTCCCAGAGCCATCCGCTGGGCCACTTCCCCTCCGATATGAAATATCATTTTTACAGGCCGGCAAAACGGTATTTAATGGTGGCTGACAGCGCCGCGGTTATGGGCGATATGTATTGGCCACTTAAACGTTTCTGTTATGCGGCTGCTGGCACAGCCCATTGCCTTTTACTCGTGCTGGGAATTGCAGAAGGCGTTGCATTTTTCATCAGCGTCACGACGACGCTGGGCAGAGAAGAACCTAATGAGGTTCAACAAAACCAAGTGCAAGGTCCTGCACCTGGGGAGGAAGAATGCTAGGCACCAGTACAGGTTAGGGGCTTACCTGCTGGGAGATAGCTTGGAGGAGAAGGATCTGGGGGTCCTGGTAGACAGTAAATTATCCATGGCCCAGCAATGTGCCCTTGTCGCCAAAAAGGCCAATGGAATCCTGGGCTGCATAGGGAAGAGTGTGGCCAGTAGGTCGAGGGAGGTCATTCTCCCCCTCTACTCGGCACTGGTGAGGCCACAACTGGAATACTGTGTCCAGTTTTGGGCTCCCCAGTTCAAGAGGGACAGGGAACTGCTGGAGCGAGTCCAGCAAAGGGCAACTAAGATGATGAAGGGATTGGAGCATCTCCCCTATGAGGAAAGGCTGAGAGCGCTGGGACTCTTTAGCCTGGAGAAGAGAAGGCTGAGGGGAGACCTTATTATGGCGTACAAGTATCTAAAGGGTGGGCTGAAGGAGGATGGAGCCAGGCTCTTCTCAATGGTTCCCAGTGACAGGACGAGGGGCAATGGGCACAAGTTGGAACACAGGAAGTTCCGTTCAAATACACGGAAACACTTCTTTACGGTTCAGGTGACAGAGCACCGGCACAGGCTGCCCAGGGAGGTTGTGGAGTCCCCTTCCCTGGAGATTTTCAAGACCCGCCTGGATGCAGTCCTGAGTAATGTGCTCTAGGCAATCCTGCTTTAGCAGGAGAGTTGGACTAGATGATCTCTTGAGGTCCCTTCCAACTCTGATAATTCTGTGATTCTGTGACACGGCCTCGGTGAGGGCTCAGCCCCCACCTCACCGGTTCCTCCGGGGCCGGCATGGCATGGCCGGAGGTGCCGGCACGGCACGGGGAGGGCGGCTGCTCCGGCGGCGGGGACAGTGCTGTCGCTGGGATCCCCTTTTTGGGGTGGTGCCACGTGGCTGCGGAGCCGTGAGACGCGCTGAGGTTGCTGTTGGGTTATTTTTAAGGCAAAACGTTTGCTTTTGTGCGATGCCGCGGAGAGCCGCTGCCGCCGCGCTGGGAGAAGAGGCTTTTAAGCACTTGAACGCGGCTTCCAGGGCAGGCGTTTCCCCTCTGCTCGTAATGCCGCTCGTTGACACGAGCCGGGTAAATCCCTGGCTATGCCGCGGCAGAGGAGCGCATCCAGAGCACCAGCCCCACGCCAGCCCCATGCCGGGACCCATGGCTGTACAACGCCAGTGCCGTGCTGGTACCCACGGCTGCCCCACGCCAGCCCCATGCCGGGACCCACGGCTGTACCACGTCAGCGCTGTGCCAAAACCTACGGCTGCACCACGCCAGCCCTGTGCAGGGACCCACGGCTGCACCACGCTGGTGCCATGCTGGGACCCACGGCTGCACCATGCCAGCACTGTGCCTGTACTGATGGCTTCGCCGTGCCGGCGCCATGCTGGGACCCACGGCTGCACCACGCCAGTGCTGTGCCAGGACCCACAGCTGCACCATGCCAGCGCTGTGCCGAGACCTACAGCTGCGCCATGCCAATGCTGTGCCGGGATCCACAGCTGCACTGTGCCAGCGCTGTGCCATGCCAGGACACATGGCTGCACCACACCAGTGCTGTGCCAGGACCTACGGCTGCGCCATGCCAATGCTGTGCCGGGACCCACGGCTACACCGTGCCTTTGCCATGCCGGGTGGGATGGAGGGTGCATCCCGTGGGAGGTTTTTAAGCAAAGCCGGAGCATCTCTGTGAGCAGCTCCTGTTCCCTCCTCGCGCAAAGGCTGCCCAGCCGCTCTCTGGTCGCTTCTCCGCCGATGCAATTGCCGCCGGCACCTGAGCCTGCCGGCACTGCACCGGGGGGCGGGTGATGCCGGGGCCACCCAGGGCTTTGCCGCTCGCTCCTGCCATCCCCCTTCCCGTGCTCCAGTGCTGCGCGGGACGGGATTAGGGACTTAACAGCCTGTGCCAGATAGACACTTAAATAAGCAATAAATTTGGAGTTCGTTAGTGAGGATTAATTAGTGTTTGCACAGGGCTTTGCCTGTGCGGAGCAGCAGACGGGAGCCTGGGCAGCATTATTTATCTTGAAGCTTCACCGTGACCTTGCCGAGGTTGGGAGATGCTCGTCGCCCACGTCCCATCAGGGCTCCGGGGGTGGGACCCCCCCCTGCTGAGGATTTGGGGACGGGGGCCGCGCCGGGAGCCCGGCAGGCAGCCGATAGGGTTAGGTGCAGTGATTTTCCAGGGAAGCGACGGCCGTGGCGGTACGGCGCCGCTTTGCAGCACTGGGCTGTGAAATGAGGAGTTCCTCAGCCCTGCTCCTCCGGCTCCGGGCGGCTGTCACCCTGCCGCAGGGCGACGGGGACGGGCTCGTGGGTGATGCTGCGGCGCCCTGGGGGGGCTCCCATGGGTGGATGTCCCCAGTACATTCAGGGGTGCCCCAGGGGAGGATGTCCGTGGTCCAGAGGGGGATGCCCTATGGGAGGATGCCCCCAGTCCATGGGGAGATGTCCCAGGAGAGGGATGACCCTGGTCCATGGAATGATTCTCCAGGGGAGGATGCCCCTGGTCCATGGGGGGATGCCCCTGGTCCAGAGGGGGATGCCCTGGTGGGGAGGATGCCCCCAGTCCATGGAGCGATGCCCTCGGGGAGGATTCCCATGGTCCATGGGGGGATGCCCCGGCGGGGAAGATGCCCCCAGTCCATGGGATGATGCCCCAGGGGAGGGTGCCCGTGGTCCATGGGGGGATGCCCACGGTCCGGGGGGAATGCCCTATGGAAGGATGCCCGTGGTCCAGGGGGGGATGCCCCAGGAGGAGCGGACAGCCCTCCCCGCCCCCACCGGCAGCCCCGTTCAGACCCCGCGCCCGGCACCGCAGGATTTATCATGCGGCTCGACTCCAGCTCTGGCACGGGGCCGGGAATTTTTCTGGCAGCTGCTGAATAACGGAGACGCCTCCGTCCCCGCACCCCTCGCCGGGGAGGGGAGCGGCGTGAATAATGCATCGTCCTGCAGCGTGCCGAGGCGCAGCCAGGGAGCCAGCCCCGGCCTTTCCTACGGCAGCAGCACGCTCTCCGAGCCACTGTACCCCCTCCAGCCCTGCCGTCCCACGGCCTTTATTTTATACGGGCCGAGGAGAGAGCTCTCTCCCTGCTGGAAAACCAGCGTCGGGGCCGGCTAGCTGGCACCGCATGCCGTGCTGCCCGCCGCAGCTCCGTGCCAGCCTCGTCGAGACCATCTCATTAGGTGCCAGGAAGCTTTTCTATGCCACAAGTGATATCGGGCTGAGCCCCGGTGAGCGTAAAAGCTCCTTTCTGGGAGAAATCCCACCAATCCCGCACCCTGCCAAGCTTGGGACCTGCCCTCCCCCTGCCTGCAAAGGGGTTTTTAGCCATTGCGGGAGCAGGAGCCACCTCCGGGGACGGGTTTGGCGCCGGGTGCAGCACCCGCTCGCTGCCGCACGTGGGGGTGCCCTCGCAGGATCCGGCCCGTTCCCATCGCCGGCGCTGGCAGGGGCCGCGGCGCTGCGGGTGGAGGAGGGAACGACTCCGAGGAGCAGCCTGGGAACGGCGTCGGGGGACAATGAACTCTATCAAAGCCTCATTCATTAGGGAAGAACAGGGAGCGCGAGTGCCGCCGTGTCTTCTTTGTCCGCTCGCTCCCTCTCCCATCTGATTCCTCTCCTTCATTTCCTGCTGCTTTCGCCTTATCTCCCTCTTTTTCAGTGTATTCCTCCCCGGCTCGGCGGGGCGTGCGGGGGGCTGTGCCCCACGGCACCGTGCCGGCGAGCAGAGCCGCGTGCCAAAGGCCGTCCTCCAGCGGCGTGGGCAGGGGAGCTCCCGGGGCTGGGCTGGGTTGGGTTGGGTTGGCTTCTCCTCCCTCCATCCTCCCCTCGCACGCTGGCGGGGCTCAAAAGCACCGTAACCGTAACGGTGCCGGTGCCGTTGGCGGCAAAGTGTGTCCAAAGTCCCGCGGAGCACCAGCGAGGGAGCAGGATCTGCCGGGGAGAGCGGTGCCGGTCCCTCCAGGGATGGTGCCGAGCCGCCGCGGCCCCTTGGTGCCGCTTCCGAAGCCAGGTCCGTTGTGCTGTCACACCGCGTCGCTGCGTCCAGGCGCGGAGGTGGCACATTTCGGAGGCGGGGGGGGGGATGACAAGCCCCTTCGGGGGTGGTGGCTCTGAAGACGCTGTCTCTGACCTGGGAATTGCGCAGTCCCGGGGGGGGCGACGCGGGACGCTGCTGCGCGCCTGCCCCGTGCTCCTGCAAGCCGCTTTGGCCGCTCTTGGGGACGGTGACCGGGGGCAGGGGGGACCCCTGCATGGAGCCCCCAGGCAAAGCCAGGGGTTGGGGGACACCGATCCTGCCGCTGGCACTCCCCGGGAGGGACGTTGCCAGCCTCGGGGGCACCTCAGCCCCTACCCCGGCTCTTTTCTGGCTGGGACGTCGGACGATGCTGTGCCGTGCTGTGCCGTGCCACGGTTCCCGTTGGGATGCCGCGGGGGGGCCGGGGGCCGAGGGTGGCCCAGGGAGGGGTGAGCAGCGCCCCACAGCCTATATAACTTCTCTTGTACATCTTATACGTCGTCTTATATAGCTGACGGGGCTCGCTGCTGCCCGTCCTGCCCCACGGGACCCGCCACGAAGCCGGTGCGGGGTGGCAGCCGTGCGGTGCGGTGCGGCTCTGCCCCCTTCCCGCTCCCCGCGTCGTTCCCAAATCCCCGCTGCCCTTTCCACTGGAAAACTCCCCGTTTCGCTCAGCCTTCGACAGGATTTTATGGCGGCGAGAGGCCCCCAGCAGCCGTCGGGCGGCCAGCGGCCAGATGCCCTCCGCTTCCCTTTCCTGGGCGTTTCATCCCGCGAGTGCTGTTAATCGCTGGCCGATAACGAGCTTGGCTAACGAGCCACTTGTGTGCAGGAGCCTGCGTGAGCAGCGGCCGCGTACCCGCCTTGCACGGCGCCCTCAATCTCTTGGAGTCTGGTTTTTCCCCTCCCGGTGGCGGGGCGGGGGGTGGGCGCGGGGAGGGGGGTGCCGTGCCCGGCGTTTCGGGGAGGGGAGACCCCCGATGGTTCCCTCTGCCAGCGGAGATGCCCGGGCAGTGCCCGCGGGGCCGCGGGCTCCGGTGCTGAGCTGCCTGGCACGGGGTGAGCGGGACCGGGGGCGCTCAGTGGGGGTGGTCGACTCCTTGGGGGGGGACCCTGGTCACCTCCCCCCACCCCAAACTCCATCCCATCCCCTTATAAAGCCGCCTAAATTCGGAGATGCTCAGCCTGGTGACCGCTGGCGTGACCTCCTGGGAGGATGCTCGTGGCGGTCAGGGGCCCCCCTGGGGGTTTCGGCGGAGCCGGGGCTGCGGCGATGCTCAGGGGTCCAGTTCTGGGGTGTCTCCTCCTGATTTCGGGGCTTCCCCTGACCTGTTGCCCCCTTCTCTGCCCCCGCTGCAGGACAAGAACAGGAAGCTGAGGCCCCTCTACGACATTCCCTACATGTTCGAGGCCCGGGAGTTCCTGCGCAAGAAGCTCATCGGGAAGAAGGTACGGAGGGGACGGGGCGGGCGATGCGGTCCTGGCTCATCCCCGGCGCATGCGGGTGCTAACGAGGGGTCGGGAGCCGGCGCTGCCCATGCCGGTGGTGCCGCGTCCGTCCTTACGGGTGACCCGGGGGCTCTCCGCTGGGAATTTCGGGGTGCACCCAAAGCTGGAGCACCCTTTTTGCTGCTCCCCTGCCCCCCCCGCCGAGGGGTGCGATGTGGCCGTCAGCTGCCCCCGTTTCCCGGCGGTGCCGTGTACCTGCGTCGCTTTGTATTTCCCTTTGTTTCCCCGGCATATTTTTCTAGGCTGGTTTAAAGCAATTCAGGGGAATGAAGAATATAATGTGCACTTAACTACCGAAGCACATGCTCAGGATGCAATTTTCAAACGCTCATAAAATGGTCAAATAAAATCAATTTCCTTCGTGGCGAGGCTGCTCGCTGCTGCTCATTGAGGACTATTTCCATGCCTAATTGCATCTCTCCATTCCAGAGCCCTGTTTATATATTTAAAAAAAAAAAAAAAAAAAAAGAGAAAAGAATAAAAAAGCAGCTTGCGAGACTTTTCTAATGGGAAGTCTGTCACTTGTCGTAGTCAAAAGCGGCCGCGAGGATGTTGCCGGGACTTGTGAAGAGAGCTCCGGTCTCTGAAATGCAAACCCGCTCGCTGCTGGGAGGGTCCTGGCCCCGTGCCGGCACCGCTTCTCCTCCCGCCGCCGTCGCTCTGCGGTGCGGCAGAGCGGGCTTTGCTCTCTTCCCACCCTGCCACGCGTGGCTGTTGCTCGAAATCCCCCTTTTTTCACCCCAAACCTGTTTGCGTTCACTCTGGCACGCTCGCCGGCAGCAGCCGGGGGCAACGGCTGGCCGAAGCCACCGGCTCCGGTCACCGGGTCCCCACCGTGGTTGGGGATGGGGTCAATCCTGCCAGAGCCCCTGGGGCTTGTGGCGCTGCCTGCGCCGGTCCTGCGTCCCCCGTGCCTGGCCCCGAGGTGCCGGGGAGCCGTCCCCTGGTCCCCCGGCCGTCCCCAATGCTGGCAGCTGCTCTCTGCGTCCCCCGCCTCCCCACGACCGGGGGCGGGCGGCGCGTGTTGCCATGCTGGGGAGGAGGATGAGGGTCCTCCTGCCTTCCTCCCGGCACCCCCAGCGCGGGTGCTGCGGCGTGATGCACCGACGCAGCAGGGTCAGCGCATCCCGAGGGACAGGCGGAAGCCGTGGCATCGCGGTGGGCAGCGGGAGGAGGGGAGCGGGGTGGCAGCCGGCTGCCACCGTCCCCGTGCCCAGCGTGGCAGGTCAGGAGCCGGTGACCCCCAGAAAGAGGAGCGCAAAGCCGTTGGGCTGCGAGTGCCGCCAGCCTCCGTGGCCAAAGCTCCCCGTAACCTTGCGGCGCACGCCGGGCTGCCGCCTTCGCCGGTTCGGTAGCCTTGGGAACCGGGCGCCCGCTTGCCTTTGAAGTTGCCTCGTTTGCTTTATAAATATTTCCTTTGTCAGCTCCACGTTTTTCACTTCAGATTAATTTGATTGAGGAAAGCGATGAAAAAATCCTTTCCGTTAATGATCAAACCGGTCCCTCGAGGTTGGCGGCGCGTTCTGATTTGAAATGACAGCCTTGCGCGGGGTGGCTCGCCCTTGCCTTCTCGCGGCTCGCTGTCAGCATCAATCTTTGCGGCAAAATCCCTCTTTTCCCACCCCCTTTTTTAATATACTTTTAAAGCCCACCCCGGCGGGGAGCTAGCGGCTTCTGAGAGCTGTCTGCTTGCGGGGAGATCAAACAGGGGGGGCTGGCACCGATGCGCAGCGCTGCCGGCGGCACGGCTGCGGCGCTGTGCCTCTTTGCAGGGGTGCCCCGGGGACCCCTGCTCGTCCTGGGGTGCCCTGCTCGTCCCGGGGACCCCAGCCCGCCCCGGGGACCCCTGCCACCCTCCGGAGAGTGTCCCTTCCTGCAGAGCCGCAGGGTCGACAGATCCCCTGCATCCTCCGGAGCTCTGGATCTCCGGGATCCTCGGGCGGTCGGAGCCTTCGGCATCCCCGGTGGCAAGTCCCCCGTGGGCTGCGGTGGTCCCTTGAGCTGCTGCCCCAGCGCTGAGCACCTTCTGGCCCCTTCTCCTCCCCTCTCCTGCAGGCGGCGATGGGTGCTGGGTGCTGAGCGGCTGTGGCCGGTGCTGCCGTGTCCCCGAGGAGCAGTGGGTATGGGGACCCAGCGCCCACCCCAGCCTGTCCCCCAGGGTCGGGGGGTCCCCTGCCCATCTCGGAGCCACCGTCCTGCCTTCCCGCTGCCTTTCCTTTGCCTGCGAAGAGCTGGCACAGCCTGACGGCGTGACCAGCCCCGGGAGGCATCGCCGCTGGCAGCCGCTGCGGCGGAGCGCGGTCATCCCCTTCAAGATTGATGAATTGGATATTAGGAATAATTAGGCCGGGATGAGTTTTTGGTCTCGCTGCCGGTGCTTCATCAGCCGCCTCCTCGACCGCGAGCACCGCGTGTCTGCCGGGCTTGGCCATACTGTGCCCGCTGCCTGCGCCCCGGGGCTGCCTGCCCGGCTTAGGGCTGGTCCCACGGGTGATGTCCCTGCGCCGTGGGGACCCTCCTCGTGGGTGATGTCCTTGCAGAGCGGTGACCTTCCTCGCGGGTGCACGGTGGCAGCTCTGGAGGGCTGGTGTGACACTAGAGGGAGCTGCGCTTTAGGAATTGTGGAGTTGGGGGTACCCCCTCCATCCCACCCCATCCCACCCCACCCCATCCCGAGGGAAGCGGTACCCACTCCAGGGAGCGGGACCTGCTCCCGGCAGCCCGGCCACCCCCCGCCAGGGTGACCGCTCGCAGCGCCATAGCTGTCCCTTGTCCCCCATGGGGCGGCACGGTCCCTTTGCCACGCCGGAGCGGGTTTGCTCCAGTCCATGGACGTGGAGTGGGGTCGGAACAAGCCATCCCTCACCCCTGGGCGGTGTGCGCTCAGGCAGGGTCCTGCCGGGCTTTGCACACGCGTGTGCAAGGCCCTAAGCGTGAGCAGGGAGCTGCTGGTGCCGAGGTGTCGGCAGCACCGACTGCCCTGGGCTGACTGGGGCTCCGCCATGGCCATCGCCGGGAGGAGGACAGCCCCTGCCCAGCCCCGGCTGCTCCGGCCCCGGCACGGTGGTGGGGGATGCGTTTTGCCGGCAAGGACAAAAGTCCTCCGGCTGCAGTGAGATGTGTCCTCAGCTGCCCTCCTGTCCTCGTCCTCATGCCTCCCGCTGCGCGTGCTCCGGCTGTGCCGCAGGCAGCGTGCCGTCCGGTGCGGGCAGCGTGCCGTCCGGTGTAGGCAGTGTGCCATCCCGTGCAGGCAGTGTGCCATCCCGTGCAGGCAGCGTGCCGTCCGGTGCAGGCAGGAGCGCTGTGAAGGCAACAGGGGCCGCGTTTGGGGTCAAACACCTCAAAAGCACCGTCTTGGCACCACGGGGTGCCGTGAAGTCCCACGATCTCCTCTCCAGTTGGGAGGGTTGTCACCACCCTTACCAGCTCCAGGCAGATGAAATTAATTGGAAATTAATAAATCTTACTACTGTGTCTTGCTCTCCCGCTATACCGCGCTCCTGGCTGCACGGCGGCTCTCTCGGGACATCCCTCTGGTTGCCGGGCCCGGCAGGGAATCCCTCACCGGCGCGTGGCACCGTGCCCGGCCCCGGCTCTGGGTGGGCAGTGGGAGCCTGGAGCAGCGTGACGGGCTTTGCCGCGGCTGCTTTTGGGGGGGTCCGCGGGCGTTGGAGGGGAGCAGGGGCGTGGGGCCGCGGGGGCGGCCGCGGTGCCGGACGGTGAGCGTGGCCGTGGCTGCGGTGAGCAGGCAGGCAGCGTCCCGCCTCTCCTGCCCACGCTCGCCGATGCCCGTGTGTGCCTGTCCCACCGCCCGTCCCTCTGTCCCGCCGTCCCTAAGGGATTTCCAGCTCCGGCTGCTTCCCGCGCCAGCCCCGGTTCGTGGCCGGCAGAGCCTGAAACCCAGCCCGGTGTGGGGCCGGCTGTGCCCCGTTTTCCCCATTTTCCACCACCTTCTCTGCCTCCTTCCCCTCCATCTCCTCCCCGGAGATAGATGGAGAATCGTATATTTTCCCTCTTTTCCATCAAAGTGAAGTTTCTAAAGCTGGGATTTTTACGGCACGTTGCTTCTCCCTTTAACAGACCCAATTTGTTTTTCTTGACTCTTTCGCTGCGCCCGTGCCGGCTCCCTGTGCCGCCGCGGCACGTGCCCGATGCCACAGCCACCGCGGCTCCCGCAAAGGAGCTGCGCCGTCCCGGCAGTGACCCGGCACGGTGGAATTTGCCCGGTGGCATGGGATGAACTGGCTGCCGCGGCCCCGGCGCTGCCGCAGTGCCTGCCGGCGTTCCGCTGCCGCGGCCCTGGTATGGATTTGTCCCCCGCGGTGGAATAAATCTCTGGTGCGCGTTGGGGCGGGGACGGCTCCCTCCGCACCGACGCTGCCCATCGATCGCAGCGCCGGGCATGCACCGCCGTTCAGCAGCTTTTGTTTAATTACGCCGTCGCGCGGGCGATTGAATCGAGTCTAAATGGGTGCTCTCGGCCCTTTCCTCTAATTAGCCGGGGAGGATTAATCGTTCCGATGGAGGGACGTGGCACGAGATAATTCAGGGGGGAAATAGCCCTCTGCGCACCGAAGCGATGCGGTCCCTTGCGCTGCGGCCGGCGGGGGGGGCGGCTCTCCCCCGGGGTGCCCGAGCACCCACGGGTGCCCGAGGCGCTGCTGCCCTGGGGACGTGGGGCTCTGCGGTGCACCGGGGTCCTCTAACCCCCCACAGCCGCCACGTGCTCCCGGTGCTTTATTTGGTGCCTCTGGTCCTGGTGATCATTTCAGCCACTCCACCGGCCCCGGTGAGCCGTGCCGACCCGGCAGCGCTGCCCCCTGCCCCAGCGCCGAAGCCCGGCACCGCCGGTGCTGGCATCCTGCTGCTGCCGCCGCAAAGGGGCTCCCGGGACCTGGCTGGTGCAGAGGGACGTGGTGCTCCCGCGGCACGAGGACCGGCAGTGCGTGGCATCCCCGGTGTGTGCCGTAGCCGGTCCCTGGTTGGGGGGGAGGGCAGTTTTCCAGTGCATCCGCCCGTTTCAGGTCATATTCTTCCCGGGATGCGGCTTTTGGGGTTACCCAAAGCAGCGTTGCCAGTGCCAGCCCCGCCGGCGGACCAGAGATCAGACCTGGGGAAAAACTGGGGGATGGGCTTGGACTGGGGAAAACGTTTTCCCCAGGAGCATCATCCCTCTCCCCGGAGGAGGGAAGGCTTTTGCAGACTTTTGCAGATTTTTGCAGACTTTCGCAGGTTTTTCCACTGACGGGCAATTTTCGCTGCCTGTTACTGGCAGCCTGCGAACTCAGGGAGCGCTGGCGGCACAGCGCGGCGCGGCGCGGCACGGTGGCAGCTGGTTGGGGTGCAGCCGGGGTTTTTTTGGTTTTGGTTTTTGTTTTTTTTGGAAATTCCCACTTTCCGCATGCCGGCGCGGCCGGGAGGGATGGGGGACGGTGCGCGGTGAGGGGTGACCGCTGCTCCCCAACCACAGCCAGCGCCGGCGGGGGGACGCAGGCGCCGCCTGGGGAAGCTGCCACCCGCTCTTGCCGGGACGCCGTGCCGAGGAGCGCGGCGGTGCCGGGGGGGCTTTGCAGCCTGCCGAGCTTTACGGTGATGCGCTGCGTCATCGCCGATGTGTGAAGTTGGGGAGGATTTTGCTGTTCAAAGCCTTCTGGAGAGCTGGCTTGCCTCCCCAGTGCCGAACTGGGGGAGAGATCTTCTTCCCGGCCGCGCTCCGCTTGGAATAAACAGCGCGTACAGATGCAAACGAGCCGGAGGGGAGAAGTCTGCCGGCGCTCTCGGCTGCGGGCGCTGCGGCGGCCTGAAATGGCTCCTGACAAGCAGGGGAGGGCGAGGAGAGCGAGTGTGGTGGCTCCCGGTGTAATTACCAGAAATTCCGAGCCATTTCCTCGCCGTGCAGCGGTTTTCCCTCCTTCCCACCGTTACTCAAATGCCTTTGCCGCGCGCTTCCATTGCCAGGCTGCAGCCCTGAGTTTTTGGCGGCTCCGGCACAGCCCGTCCCAGCAAGGTCGGTGCCACCCTGGGGCTACTGGCGTGGCTCGGCTGGGCCGCTCGGGGCTCGGTAGCCCTGCCGCTGCCGGAGCCGGCGGGGAGGAGGGAGCGCAGAGCCCCGCGGTTGCTGCGGGGCTGCGCTTTCGGCAACACTCGGCGTTGCAGCCTGGTGGCTCGGAGCATCTCCTGTCCCACGTGCCGCGCGCTTCACGCGCCACCCGCCGTGGGGAGGAGCGGTGGAGGGGGTTAACGAAGAGCTCGGCGAAGCCGATGGCAAATTAAGCTGGCTCCCGCTTGCCATTCCCAGCAGAGCACCCTTCCTGCGGCAGGGCCGGTGGTGGGGATGGGCTGAGCCGGCGCTGCGGCCCTGCGGAAGGGAACTGCGTGTCCGGAGGGAAAACATGATGCCGGAGCTTTTCCAGCCCAGCCGGGGGTCCCGCTGCCCCCCGCAGTGCCTCCTGCGTCCCCTCACCCCGCCGGGATTCGCGGCTCCACCGCGCCATGACATGACATCTCTCCGGTGTGCCACCACGGCACGGAGGACGCGGTGGTCCCGCTGGGCTCTGTTTGGCACGGGTGAGCCTGGGGCTGCTCCGGTGTCACTCAGGACCCGCCGAGCGGCCCCGGCGAGGCAGGATCGGGCTGCACGTGCGCGGTCGGCCCCAGCCGGTGCCTGGCGGGGTGGCAGAGCTGGAGGAGGGTCGCGGAGCATCCAGGGGTGTAGGACCTGCTGTCCAGCCCCGTCCTCCCCCCCCGGCTTTGTTTTAGCTCTTGCTTCACTTGCAGCAGACGCCGTCACCGCTCTGCGCCGGGACACTGCGCGCCGGAGCGTGGCACATCTAGAGTCCGCCGGTGCTCCCCCGTGGTGTCCCGCACCGCGGTGCTGAGCTTTCCCCAGTGCCGGGGGGGTGCTGGGCTGGGGTGAGCGGGATGTGGGTGTCTCTGGCGCATCCCCCAGAGGTGGGGGGGGCTGCAGCTTTGCTCGAGCCTCGGGGACCCCACGTCAGCATCCGCCGGGTGGGGGAGAGCAGGCTGTGGGTCTGGCCGGGGCTCGGTGCCGAGGATGCTTTCCCACCCCACGGGGACGAGAGCAGCATCGTCTGGGCCAGTTGGGGTGCAAATTGTGGGTTTAATTCGTGGGTGGCATCAGCCACGTCCCCGCTGCCCCCGGGGAGGGGAGGCGGGCAGAGGTGGGGGCGAGGGTGGGTGCGGGGCTGCATGGGCAGCACCCGCGTTTTGGTGCCGGCGGGTCGGTGGGCTCCGTGCCGTGCCGGTGGCATCCCAGCCTGGCCTGGGGGCGGGGGGGGGTCCAAGGGGACCGTCCCCTGCCGCGGGGACACGGAGCGCAGCAGGGCGGAGGGGGCCAGGCTGTGGCGGGCGGGCGCAGGGTGGGCGCATATGGCAGGGGTGGGTGGCAGACCAGACTTGCTCGGCTATAATTACTGTCTGAAACGCCTGCGGATCTCCCAGCCCTTCTTCGTCACAAACTCGCAGGGACTATTTTTACCTCCCCTGCGAGCTCGTGCCCCGTGCCAGGGCCATGGGGGGGGGGGGGGGGAGATGGCCACCCCCCTCCTGCTGCCGAGGACAGGAGGATGCTCCCAAAGACCTCCTGCTGAGCGCCAGCCTGGGCAGCGAGCCGGGGGCTGTGTGCTGGGGACCGGATCATTGGGGCCATGATGGTGGGGACCGTGTGCTGGGGACCACATCGCTGGGGCCATGATGGTGGGGACCATGTGCTGGGGACCACATCGCTGGACCAGGATGGTGGGGACCCTGTGCTGGGGACCGGATCGTTGGGGCCATGATGGTGGGGACCATGTGCTGGGGACCACATCACTGGGACCGTGTGCTGGGGACCACATCACTGGGACCGTGATGGTGGGGACCATGTGCTGGGGACCAAATTGTTGGGACCATGATGGCGGGGACCGTGTGCTGGGGACCACATCGTTGGGGCCATGATGGTGGGGACAATGTGCTAGGGGCTACACGCCGGGGGACATGTCACAGGGACCATGATTTGGGGTCCACATCATCGGGACCATGATACTGGGGACAGTGTGCTGGGGACCAGATCACTGGGGCCATGATGCTGGGGGCAATGTGCCAGGGACCGTGTGCTGGGGACCACATCATTGGGACCTTGATACTGGGGACATGACCACATCGTTGGGGCCATGGTACTGGGGACATGACCACATCGTTGGGGCCATGATGGTGGGGGCAATGTGCCAGGGGCTACATGCTGGGTGACACATCACAGGGACCATGTATTGGGGACCACATCATTGGGACCATGATGCTGGGGACCGCATCACTGGGACCGTGATGCTGGGGACCACGTGCCAGGGACCATGTGTTGGGGACCACATCATTGGGACCTTGATACTGGGGACAGTGTACTGGGGAGCACCTCGTTGGGACCATGATGCTGGGGACAATGTGCCAGGGGCCACATGCTGGTGCCCGTATCGTTTAGTCCGTGATGGTGGAGACAGTGTGCTAGGGGCTACACACTGGGGGACACATCACAGGGACCATGTTTTGGGGACCATATCATTTGGACCGTGATGCTGGGGACCACATGCTGGGGACCATTTGTTGGGGACCATATTGTTGGGACCATGATGCTGGGGACAGCGCTCCAGGGACCATGTATTGGGGACCACATCATTGAGACCATGATGCTGGGGACCACGTGCTGGGGACCACATGACTGGGACTGTGATGCTGGGGACAGTGTGCCAGGGACCAAATCCTGGGGACCACTTGGTTGCGACCATGATGCTGGGGACCACATTCCAGGGGCCACACGCTGGGGACCACATCCACGGGGACCACATCCACAGGGAATACGCGTTGGGGACAGTATGCCAGGGACCACACGCCGAGGGTCACATCACAGTGACCACGTGCTGGTGATCACCCGCTGGGGATGATGTACCGGTCACCACGTGCCCGGGATGCAGTGCTTAGTGCCCTGGGCACCGTTGTTCCTCCTCCTCCTCCTCCTCTTCCTCCTCCTGCTGCGGGCGCGAGCACAGGTTTTTGGCAACGATGGCCCCGCCATGTCCGTGTCCTCCCTGCACACCCTCGCACGAGAGCCGCTGGCGAGGCAGAGGTCTCGTGGGGACGGGGACAGGGACAGGGCTCGCCGGCTCTGCCTCGGCCACCCTTTCCCCTCGCCCCACGCCGGGGTGCCGGGCACCGCGGTGATGGGCGAGCGCGGGCAAGGGGCCGGCAGGTCCCCCGGTTGGCGGTGGGGGAGCCGGGGCGGGTGACATTGACCGCGTTGGCTGCACAAAGGCATGTGAATCTCTGTAGTGCCATTCTTCTCAGGGCTGGATCTCCTCCAGGGAGGAGAGAGCTGGCGGAGTGATTTAATTCACACTGACTGCAGCTGACCTTGGAAAGCCGCCGATAGACGGCTGCCATCGATGCTGCCCGGCGTCGGGAGGGAGCGCGAGCCCGCCGCGGGTCCCGAGGACGCAGGAGGGACGGGGGAGCCCAGGCGGGGACCCTGCCCGAGGGGCCGGGCACCCTGGGGACGGCCACCCCCTGCCCTCCCGGCCCCTCGGCGGTGCTGGCAGCCACGGGGAGCTCAGCACGTCACGCTCTGCTTTGCTTTTTATACCCCCCGTGCCCAAAGCAGTGCCCACACCAGGGCTGGGGGTGCAGGAGGTGCCCAAACTGGTGCCTACACCAGGGCTGGAGGTGCAGGAGATGCCCACAGCGGTGCCCAAACCAGGTCTGGAGGTGCAGGAGGTGCCCAAACAGGTGCCCACACCAGGACTGGGGGTGCAGGAGGTACAGGAGATGCTCAAACTGATGCTCAAACCAGGGCTGGAGGTGGAAGAGTTGCCCAGACCAGTGCCCACACCAGGGTTGGGGGTGCAGGAGGTGAAGGAGATGCCCAAACTGGTGCCCAAGCCAGGGCTGGGGGTGCAGGAGGTGCCTGAGCCGGGGTTGCGGATACTCTCAGGAGTTGATTTTCCACTGGTGAAAACAACCGGCTCGAGGTGAGCGTTGTCCCTCCAAGCACGAGCCGGGGGAACACCTCCCGGGTGAAGGGTGCCGTTATCTCCATCACACCCCACTGCAAAATACAGCCGGGACCTGAGCCGGGGGTAGAAACCTGCCCGCGGCTGCCGGCAGCGAGCTGGCACCGCGCCGTGCTGGTTGGCAGCCCCCAGAGCCCCATAGGGGTCCTGTGATACCGTACTGGTGTCCCCGCGGCCGGGGGCTCGGTCAGAGCGCCGGGGGTGCTTTCAGGGCACCTTTCGTCTCGGGAGCAGCCTGGGAGGTGTGTGAATCATAGAGTCATGGAATGCTTTGGGTGGGAAGGGACCTTGAAGACCATCCAGTGCCACCCCCTGCCCCGGGCAGGGCCACCTCCCCCCAGCCCAGGTCGCTCCCAGCCCCGTCCAACCTGTCCTTGAGCACCCCCAGGGATGGGGCAGCCACAGCTTCTCGGGGCACCCTGCGCCAGGGGCTCAGCGCCCACACAGACAAGAATTTCTTCCTCACATCTCATCTCAATCTCCCCTCTGTCAGTGTCAAACCGTTCCCCCTCGTCCCACGGCTCCCCTCCCTGACCCAGAGTCCCCCCCCAGCTCTCCCAGAGCCCCTTTAGGCACTGGAAGGGGCTCTGAGGTCTCCGCGGAGCCTTCTCTTCTCCAGGCTGCGTCCGGAGCTCAGCGCCCCGTGGAGACGGCAGTGTCGGAGGCTGAGCCAAGTCTTGGCACAACCGGGTGCCCGTGTCCCCACCGGCGGCTCCTCGGAGGTGCCAAGGACGAGGTGCCACCCTCCAGCCCCTGGGTGCTGGGCCATGTGGTCGTGCCGTGCTGTACCGCACCACCGTGCCATGCCGTGCCATACTGCCGTGCCACGCCGTGCCACACCGCGGCCGTGGGTCTCGTTGGGTGGGTCCGTGGGACCGGCTCCTGCCAGCCCTCCCCTGGGGGCACCGGCCCTTGGGGGGGACCCGGCGTTTGCTGTTGCTGCTGGGGCTGAGCTGGTGGGGAAGGTGGGGACGGGGCTGTCCCATCCCGTCCTCCCACAGTCCCTCTCAGCCCGAGGTGGTGGCCCCGGGGACAGTTTTGAGTCCTTTCATGCTGAATCCATCGGATGCTCCGAGGCTGCTTCTCCCCGCCCCGAGGGAGGGAGTTCTATTTTTGCGACAGGTCAGATGTGGCAGCGTTGGCGTTGCCTCGTGTGCGGGGGGACGACGGGGATGGGGACGGGGACATGCCGGCTTTGTCACCGCGCCACGCCGCAGCTGCATCTCTCCGGGGGGGCGCAGCGCTTTGCAATGCAACGCAGCGCAGTGCCCGTCACCCGGCAGTGCCGCGCGGCACCAGGCGGCACCGCCGGCGGAGGTGTGACCCCCGTCCCCATCCCTCCTCGCTCCTCCTCTGCCCGTGACGATGGGGGATCCCACCCCGAGCTGGGGGGGGGCCCACATACCCCGTCCCCCACCCAGGCTCCCCGCCACCCCACGCCGATGTCCCGCCGGCTTTTTCACCGGACCCTAATTCCAGGCGAGGTGTTTTCCCCCAGGGAGCCGTCCCTCGCTCTTGAGCTGGATGACATTTAAAAAAGCTCCGTAGTAGCTCAAATTTTTCCTAACCTGCCTCTCCGAGTAATCCTTGTCTTGTCTTTTTTTTTTTTTTCTCCCTACAGTTGTTATGACAATACTTTTGCTGGGGAGGAATTGCTTTAACCTCTCTCTCTAATTGGCTCTTTCCTGCCCGGGCGCCTTGATTAGCTGACGGCGGGGGTTTGTCAGGCAATCCTACCTTTTTTTTTTGCATTATTTTTTTTTTTTCCCTGCTCATTTAAAAAAGCGAGGCTTGGGAAGAGGTTTGAAGGGGTTTTTCGCGTGCTCCCTCGCGCCGCCCGGCCGGACGCCTGTCAACACACGGCGGTGCCGTGAGGTGCGGTGCGGACACGGTGCCGTGCGGCGGCGGCACATCTGGAAAAGGTCTGTAGTGCCCAAATACAGCCCCACGGATGGGAGGCAGCACCAAGGCTTCCCCCTGTCCCCTCCGTGGGTCCCCCCCGTGTCCCCCAGCCCAGGGCAGCCTCAGCCTCCTCCGGCTGAAGAGCCGGTGAGCCGGAGAGGAAGGGGCTTTTTTTGGGGAAGAGAAGTGGTGGGATTGGGTTGGGTTTGTGTAGAAATGGGGTGTGCAGGTGTGGGGCTGCGAGAAGCGTTTGTCGGGGGTTAAGCCCAGCCAGCCATTAGGACCGGGGCAGCCGCTCGCTCACACCCCCACCCCCCGCCCGGTAGGAGAGGGAGAAGAGGGGGAGAAGGAGAGGAAAAAACCTCGTGGGTTGAGATAACGAGAGTTTAATAGAGCAGTAATGGAAGAGAAAATAATAATAATTATAATAATGATGATGATGATGATAATAATAATAATGATGATAGAATACACAAAACGAGTGATGCAATCCAATTTTCACCACCCGATGATGTCTCCAGCAGCGATCGCAGATCCCGGTCTGCGTTTATACAACGGAGCGTGGCATCTACGGTACGGAATATTCCGGTGGCCGGCTTGTCCTGTCTCCGCTCCCTCCCCGCTTCTGCGGGAAGCTGGGAAAGTCCTTGGCTAACGTAAACATTCCTTAGCAACAACTAAACCAATATGTGTTATCAGCATTGTTCTCACCCTAAATTCACAACGCAGCAGCTACTAGGAAGAAAATTAACTCAATCCCAGCGGAAACCAGGGCAGCGTTGGAGCTTTAACTCCGGTTTCCTTTTCCCTGCCGTTTATTGCAGCCGCAGCCCCGTGTTGCTGTGCCGCGCCGCTGCCGGTGGTGCCGGTGCTTCCAGCTCGGGTGCTCCGTGCCCCGCGCGCAGCCGTGCGTATCCCGAGCCGGGGGCGAAGCCGCAGGAGCGGCTGGTGGTTGGGGTGGCATTGCGGGACACGTTTTTTCCAGCCCCCATGGCTGCTGGGACAAAGCCCGGGCTGCTGCAGTGGGTTGGCACGAGTCTGCGGTGACCTGGTCGCCAAGCCCTGATCATGGGGGCAAGAGAGCTGCCGGGGGCAGATATGGCAGCAGGGCTCCCTGGTCCGGTCTGGGGGTGCAGCTGGACCACCAAGGTCTGGTGTAGGGTAGAAATGCTGATCGCTTGTCATGGGCTCTGGAGTGGGATGCCCGGGAGCTGCTGCTGGGGGTGATGGCCAGGAGCTGCTGGGAGATGGTGGCCAAGGATGACTGGGGGGAATGATTGCCAAGAGGTGGTGGGGGGTGATGTCCAAGAGGTGCTGGGGATAATGGCCAAGAGCTGCTGGGGGTGATGGTGGCCAAAAGGTGCTGGGGGGGATGATGGCCAAAAGGTGCTGGGGGGGATGATGGCCAAGAGCTTCTTGGGGGTGATGTCCAAGAGGTGCTGGAGGATGATGGCCAAGATGGACTGGGGGGGATGATTGCCAAGAAGTGGTGGAGGGTGATGGCCAAGAGGTAGTGGGGGTGATGGCCAGGAGTTGCTGGGGGTGATGGCCAAGACGTGCTGGGGGTGACGGTGGCCAAAAGGCGCTGGGGGGGCTGATATCCAAGAGGTCCTGGGGGACAATGGCCAAGAGGTGATGGGGGGGATGATATCCAAGACATGCTGGGGGGTGATGGCCGAGAAGTGCTAGGGGGTGATGGTCAAGAGGTGCTGTGGGATGCTGTCCAAGATGTGCTGGGGGGTGATGTCCAAGAGGTGGTGGGGGGTGATGTCCAAGAGGTGGTGGGAATGATGTCCAAGAGGTGATGGCCAAGAGGTGGTGGGGATGATGTCCAAGAGGTGCTGCGGGGTGATGGCCAAGAGGTACTGGGGGATGATGTCCAAGAGGTGCTGGGGGGTGATGGCCGAGAGGTACTGGGGGGTGATGGCCAAGGGCTGCAGTGCCGGGACCCTGAAGATGATCCCAGCCATGAGCATCTCTGCACCGCCGTCTCATCCTGAGCCCTGGTGCAGCGGGTGATGCAGTTACCCAGCAGAAGTTGCCCCCCCGTGCTGTACCCCCAACTAGCTGATGTGCCCGAATGCCTGTCTGCGGGAGGACGGGAGCGACGGCGGTGCTTGTCCCCGGCCCGGCTGAGTGCCAGCCGGGCGATGCGGTGTGAGCGGCGGCGGCGCGGGCACGGCTCACCCGGGGACGGCGCAGCTCCGCGCCGGGTGCGTGGCCGGGTTTCCAGGGCGCCCGGGGCTGCTCCCCGCCTCGCCAAAGCGTTTTGCAAACCGGCCTCTGCGTCCTGCTCGGCGCGGTGCCGGCGACGCTGATGCCAGCTGACAGCTACGGCTCCGCGGGGAGCTGTGCTTTCATCTACCTGCAGGTAGAGGCGAGCTCTCCTACCGGAGGCCGAAATGCAATTAGCCGTAAACCAGGAGGAATCGGGGCTGGCGGCACGTTAGGGATCCCTGCCGCGGCTCGCCGGCACGCGGGGAGCTCGCAAGCACGCCGGGGTGCTGCCGGCAGCGCGAGTGCCCGTGCCAGGAACCCGGGGCGGCAGTTTGTCCTCCCTGGGAGGCTCCTGGTTCAACGTGCCCGGCCCTGGCTCACACGCCGGTGTGTCAGATGTGGCTTCGCTGGCGGCACCGTCGGTGCCAGCAGCCGGCTGGCAAACGCCTCCTTCACCTGGGCGCGGGGAGGTGTGGGGGCTGGCCGGCCGGCGGCGGGGTTTTGGGGCAGGGGGAGGATGGGGGTGCACGGGGAGCACCCCCCGGGCTGGACTGACCCCGTACCCCCGTCTCTCTCACTCAGGTCAACGTGACGGTGGACTACATCCGACCGGCCAGCAGTGCCACCGAGACCGTGCCCGCCTTCTCCGAGCGCACGTGTGCCACCGTCTCCATCGGAGGAATGTAAGTGCGGAACCGGGCACGGCGTTCCAGCCGGTGATTCGTGGGGCTCTGCCGCGCACCGTGGGGACACCGGGGACAGAGGGTGGCTTGTCCTCTTTGCGTGGTGTCGGAGGCTGGATGGCGGGAGCCAGAGCAGCCCCCCCTCGCCAGCCCTGCCCCCAGTTTCCATGCCCAGGGGCAGATTCGGTGGCTTTCCCTCGGGACACCGCGGTGCCGGGCTCCTCCGGCATGTCCCTATGGAGAGCTTGTGCCAGCGAGGCGCGCGTCCGGATGGCAGCGGCTCCGAGAGCTGCGTAGGGATGATTTGTCATAGGCCATTTGCTTGCTTGCTTTTTTTTTTTTTTGCCTTTTTTTTTTTTTTCCCCTTGTAGCAGCTATTTTGGAAAGCAACCAAAGTGCTGCAGCGCTGCGCTTTTCCTCCCCTTAATCCAAGGTCTGGGAAAGCTGCGGAGACGTGGCACTGCACGGGGAGACGTGGCTCCGTGCCGCCTGGGGAGCCGGAACGCTGCCTCTCACCCCGCTCCCGTCTAATTAAGGCACTCGTGGAGTGACCTTCGGTCATGCTTATCTCACGAGTGGGTTTAATTTCCACTCCAGCGGCAAAGGAGATCCGACCCTGCCCGTGCCGGGGCTGCGGCTGCTCCGCGCTCGCTGCCGTGCCGTGCCGGGATGCTGCTCCCCGTGCCGGGGATGCGGCTCCCGGGATGAAACTGTGGCAGTGGGAACCCAAAGGGCTTTTCCAGAGGGAGATAGGGGGTGCAGGAGAGCCCAGCGGAGCAGCCCTGCTCTCCTGCGCTGCCTGCGCCGGCTTCAAACCCGCTCGGTTTATTCAGTGGTGCTTTAACCACGGCCCCGGGGTGCCCACTCTCCAGCTGAGCGTGCCGCGCCGGGTTTGTGCGAGGGACAGCCCGGCCGTTGCGTTTTTGGGGCTGTTTGTAGGCAGGTGAGGTCTTGGGGCATTGGCGATGTGGTGCAAAACCCACCGGCCTCTCCCCGTGCCTGGCGGCCGCGGTGCTGCCGGCACCAGGAGGCCCCCGGGGCGGTGGATTTCCCATCTCGGCAGCATCTCGCCGAGCGCTGCCGCCTGCTCTTGGCATCCCCAGCTGCAAATCGCTTTCAGACGGCTCCCGAGTCGCGGCCCTCTTTCGGGAGGGAACCTGATGCGAATTTGCAGGGCCGCTGCTCGCCTTGACTCCATCGCCGCACTCGGGCATCAGCGGAGTGAGCCAAGCGAGCACTGGGAGCTCGCGCCGGAGCGTCTCCGCGGCGTGCGAAGCTCCGGGCCACGGCGTGGGGCAGCCCCTTTGCTCCCGGCTGCCTGCGGCCCCGCTGGAGGCGTGGGGGTAACAGAGGAGGGTCTGTGCCGTCCGGCCCCGCGCCGCGCTTGGGGACGGAGCCGGGGAAGAAAGCCCGGCTTGTCCGCCTGGCATCCGGGCTGGGCTGAGCCTGCTTGGCAGGCGGAGCACGCCGGCAGCTCGCCGGGGCGGGCAGCGCGGGCAGGGTGCTAACCCCTGCCTGGCTTCTGGAGCCTTCGCGCCCCTGGTTCCTGCCTGTCGTGGCTCTGGGTGCAGGCAGACGGTGGTCCTGCGGCCCCCAGCCCCACGCTGGCAGCGGGGTGGGCGCTGGGGGGTGCCATGCCGGCCATCGGCTGCACCCCCGCGGTGGCACCCCCAGCGTGGCAGGAGGAGGATGTCCAGCCTGGGCGGTGGGCAGAGGAGGACGGTCCCCTACCCACAGCGCCCGCTCGCCTCGGGGCGCTGGGTGGGTTTGTGGGGGCAGCAGAGCAGCTTCACCTGCCTGGCGTGCGGGCAGCCCCCGCTTCCAGCTCCAGGCACCATGAACCCATCGTCACCTGCCCCTATCCCTGCCTGCGTCCCGGCCTGTATCCCTGCCTGCATCCCTGTCTGCATCCCTGCCCATATCTCTGCCTGCATCCCCTACCCATATCCCTGCCCGCATCCCTGACCATATCTCTGCCTGCATCCCCTATCCGTATCCCTGCCCTTATCCCTGCCTGCATCCCTGCCCGTATCCCTGCCTGTATCCCTGCCTGCATCCCTGTCTGCATCCCTGCCCATATCTCTGCCAGCATCCCCTACCCATATCCCTGCCCGTATCCCTGCCTGCGTCCCTGCCTGCATCCCTGTCTGCATCCCTGCCCATATCTCTGCCTGCATCCCCTACCCATATCCCTGCCCGTATCCCTGCCTGCATCCCTGCCTGCATCCCTGCCCATATCCCTGCCTGTATCCCTGCCTGCATCCCCTGCCTGCATCCCTGCCTGTATCCCTGCCTGCATCCCCTGCCCGTATCCCTGCCTGTATCCCTGTCTGCATCCCTGCCTGTATCCCTGCCTGTATCCCTGCCTGCATCCCCTGTCCGTATCCCTTCCTGCATCCCTGTCTGCATCCCTGCTCGCATCCCTGCCCGTATCCCTGCCTGCGTCCCTGCCCATATCCCTGCCTGCATCCCTGCCCGTATCCCTGCCTGCATCCCTGCCCAATCCCCAGCTGCAGCGGTTTCCCCCCGCAGAGGAGCTCCGTGCTGGCAGTGACGGCTGCCTTTGCTGTGTCCATCGTGCTTCTCCCTTCCAGCTTCCCGGGGGTTTTCAGCTTGATCCGGGGAATGCCGGTGCTGCTGCCGGGGGTGGGGGCTCTGCCCGATGCCCGCGTGCCGCAGCCCTCCCCGTCCCGCTCTGCCGGCGCCTGGTACGCCCTGTGCCGTGTCAGCGTTTACCGCCGGCACTGCTGCTCCGGGCTCGTGTTTTCCTGCTGAGCACAGGTGAGGTCAGAGGTTTGTGCTCGGCTGTCACAACGAAGCTGTGCTGACACGGAAAACAGGGCGAAGGGGCCGCGGCTGGCGGAGAAGGCGGCTGCCGGGACCTCGGGAGCCCCGCGCGCACCTCCTGTGCCGGTCTGGGCTCACAGGGACAGCTCATCCCGTCACGGGCACTGTCGGGAGGGTGCCCGGGCACCCCAGGCGCGAGTAATGCCGAGGCACCCGCAAAGTGCTGGCACAGGGACCTGGGGGTGATGGGGCACGGCTGCTGTGACCCGCAGGAGTGGCTGCGCATGAGGGCTCTGGGTTCACACCAGCCTTTGCTCTTTGGGAAGCCCGTGGCATCCCACAGCATCCCATATAACATCCTGCAGCATCCTGCAGCGTCCTGCAGCATCCCATATAGCATCCTGCAGCATCCCACAGCATCCCATATAGCATCCTGCAGCATCCCATAGCATCCTGCAGCATCCCACAGCATCCCATATAGCATCCTGCAGCATCCCATAGCATCCTGCAGCATCCCACAGCATCCCATATAGCATCCTGCAGCATTCTGCAGCATCCTGCAGCATGCCATAGCATCCTACAGCATCCCAGAGCATCCTGCAGCATCCCACAGCATCCCATATAGCATCCTGCAGCATCCTGCAGCATCCCACAGCCTTCCATGGCATCCCACAGCATCCCATGGCATCCTGCAACATCTCACAGTATCCCACAGTGACTGGCAGCCAACCACAGCATCCTGCAGCATCCCACAGCGTCCCATGACATCCAGCAGCATCCCACAGTATCCTGTGGCATCCCATCCCATCCCACAGCATCCCCGGGCATCTGGAAGCATCCCACAGCCTCTAGCAGTATCCCATGACGTCCAGCAGCATCCCACAGTATTCTGTGGCATTCCATCACATCCCACAGCATCCCCAAACATCTAGCAGCATCCCACAGCATATGGCAGTATCGCCTAACATCCAGCAGCATCCCACAGTATCCCATGGCATCCCATCACATTCCACAGCATCCCACGACATACAGTAGGATCCCATGACATCCAGCAGCATCCCATCAGATCCAGCAGCAGCCCCGGGCATCCAGCAGCATCCCACAGTATCCCATCACATCCCACCACATCCCACAGCATCCCCAAACATCTAGCAGCATCCCACAGCATATAGCAGTATTGCCTAACATTCAGTAGCATCCCACAGCATCCCCGGGCATCCCATCACATCCCACAGCATCCCCGGGCATCCAGCAGCATCCCACAGTATCCCATGGCATCCCATCACATCCCACAGCATCCCATCAGATCCAGCAGCATCCCACAGCATCCTGCAGCATCCCATTGCATCCCATCACATCCCAGAGTATCCCCAGGCATCTGGAAGCATCTCACAGCATCCCCAGGCTTCTAGCAGTATCCCATCACATCCAGCAGCATCCCACAGTATCCCACAGCATCCCATCACATCACACAGCATCCCATCATATCCAGCAGCATCCCACAGCATCCTGCAGCATCCCACAGTATCCCGCAGCATCCCATCCCATCCCGCAGCATCCCATCACATCCAGCAGCATCCTACAGTATCCCACAGCATCCCATCACATCCAGCATCATCCGTGGGCATCCTGCAGCATCCCTGGGCATCCTGCAGCATCCCACAGTATCCCGCAGCATCCCATCCCATCCCATCCCATCCCATCCCATCCCATCCCATCCCATCCCATCCCATCCCATCCCATCCCATCCCGCAGCATCCCATCACATCCAGCGGCATCCCACGGCATCCCCAGGCATCCGGCAGGATCCGCAGCCCATGGGCAGCGTGTCCTGCTCCCTCCTGTCCCCTCGCCTGACGGGGAAGCGCTGGCCGTCCTCTGGCTCGGGGACATCCCCGGGGTGGCCCCGGGACCCCCTTTACCAGGACGTGCAGCGGGTTCGCGGGCAGAGCCGGGATGTCACCGCGCGGCAAGCGGGGAGGGGGCCCTCCCCGAGAGCCCTCCTGGGGGGAGTTTTGGGGGGGGCTGGGTGCGTCCGACCCCCCGATGGGTCTTGCTCGGGGGGTCCCGTCCCCACTGCCCTTCCCCGGGGGGACGCAGAGGCCGCCGCCACGCGAGCTGCCCAAATTCGTGGCAGAAAAGGCAGTTAAAAATAATTCGAAGTGAATTTAGGGAAAACTCTGAGCTATAAATCCGTGCAGGTGCGGGGGGGTGGAATTCTTTCCCTGAAGGCGGCAGGGTGGGGATGAGGCGTTTTTGGGGCTGATTGGGCACAAATGGCGAGTTTTGGCGATGCCGCCCGTGGGCGCGGCGGCGGGGGTGGGTTTGGGCAGTGCCGGGCTGTGCCGGGCGGCGAGAAGCGGCGAGGCTTCGGGGGGCGAAAACGCGGCTCGAAAAAACTTCCTTTTTGGATTTGCGGTGGGGAAAACTGTGAAATGAGTTCTGGGGGGAGAGGAGGGGGGGGTGGGGGGGCGAAGCTTCTGAAGAGCCGTTTTTCACTCCGCCGTTCTTTAAGTGGCCAAAACTGCATTTCACGGCCTAATAAGATTTTATATATATATTTTTTTTTCCCCCCACAGCAAAGAGCTTTTTTTTTTTTTTTTTCCATCCGCGTTTTCATATCCCCGGTCTTTAATCTGGGCTTAACTGGGGGAGGCGGCTTCCCTCTGCGCAGCAGCTCCGGCTCCTCTCCCATCACCCGTTTATTTGAAGCCGGGGGAGGGGGGGGCTGCGGTTGCCCCCCCCCCCGCTGGTGGAGGGGCTGCGGGGAGAGGAGCGGGGTCGGGGTCGGGGGACCGTTGCGGGTGAACCCGGTCACCCTTGAAGCCCAGCGCCCGGCCGAGGGCCCGGCTCAGCCCCCGTGGGCAGCGCTGGCATTTCGGAGCTTTGGGAGCTCTAAAACCTGACAAGAGGTTGGGGTCCTCCCGGGATTTGTAGCCCGGGGGGGGGGGGGAGTGGGGGTGTGTTTTTTGCACTCCAGCAGCAGGATTTGGTGGCTGGGGTCGTTGGCAATGGTGGGATGGTGGCACGGATCTGGATTTCGTGGCTGGAGATGGTGGTGGGATGGTGGCACAGATCTAGATTTCATGGCTGGGGTCACTGGTGATGGTGGGATCGTGTCACAGCTCAGGACTTCATGGCTGGAGCTGGTGGTGGGATGGTGGCACGGATCTAGGTTTCATGGCTGGGGTCACTGGTGGTGCTGGGATCGTGTCACAGCTCAGGATTTCGTGGCTGGAGCTGGTGGTGGGATGGTGGCACAGATCTGGGTTTCACGGCTGGGGTCACTGGTGGTGCTGGGATCGTGTCACAGCTCAGGATTTCGTGGCTGGAGCTGGTGGTGGGATGGTGGCACGGATCTGGGTTTCATGGCTGGGGTCACTGGTGGTGCTGGGATGGTGTCACAGCTCACGACTTGGTGGCTGGAGATGGTGGTGGGATGGTGGCACGGATCTGGGTTTCATGGCTGGGGTCACTAGTGATGGTGGGATGGTGTCACAGCTCAGGACTTCGTGGCTGGAGATGGTGGTGGTGGTGCTGGGATGGTGGCACGGATCTAGGTTTCATGGCTGGGGTCATTGGTGATTCTGGGATGAAGGCCCAGCTCAGGATTTGGTGGCTGGGGTCACTGGTGATGGTGGGATGGTGGCCCAGCTCAGGATCTCACGGCTGGGGTCACTGGTGGTGCTGGGGTGGTGGCCCAGCTCAGGATCTCACGGCTGGGGTCACTGGTGGTGCTGGCCCAGCTCAGGATCTCACGGCTGGGGTCACTGGTGGTGCTGGGGTGGTGGCCCAGCTCAGGATCTCACGGCTGGGGTCACTGGTGGTGCTGGGATGCTGACACAGCCCCGCAAGCCCCAGCAGCTGCTCTCAGAGCATCCAGCCTCTCCCGTGGCCCAGGGAGGGTGACAAGGGGACACTTTTTCACTCCCCTTTCCAGGAATGACTTAGGAGCTTCCAAGGAAGCTGCTCCGAGTCGGGATCTGAGGGCAGGAGGGCGGGTTTGGGGTTTTCTGGGCGCACCCCCGGCTGTGCGCTGCCTGCCCGGGGCGGCGAGCGGTGGGGGTGGTCCTGCTCCCTGCCAGCGCTGGGGACGGGGCGCTGGGCACGCTGCTCCCACCCGCTCCGGCGGCTCCCCCGTCCCGCTGCACGGAGGCTCTGCAGCATCGTGGCCGCGGGTGGGAGGTCTCGGTGCTGGCAGGGGCAGGCGGGGAGCTGGTGACATGACGACGCCTGGGGACAGCCACCCGCGGCAGGGTGCGGGACGGGATCCCACTGCAGGGTGCAGGATGGGATCCCGGTGCAGGGTGCAGGACAGGATCCCGGTGCAGGGTGTGGGATGGGATCCTGGTGCAGGATGCAAGACGGGATCCCGGTGCAGGATGCGGGATGGGATCCCGGTGCAGGATGCAAGATGGGATCCCGGTGCAGGATGCGGGATGGAATCCCGGTGCAGGATGAGGGATGGGATCCCGGTGCAGGATGAGGGATGGGATCCCGGTGCAGGATGAGGGATGGGATCCCGGTGCAGGATGCGGGATGGGATCCCGGTGCAGGATGAGGGATGGGATCCCGGTGCAGGATGAGGGATGGGATCCTGGTGCAGGATGCGGGATGGAATCCCGGTGCAGGATGAGGGATGGAATCCCGGTGCAGGATGAGGGATGGGATCCCAGTGCAGGGTGCGGGACAGGATCCCGGTGCAGGATGAGGGATGGGATCCTGGTGCAGGATGCGGGATGGAATCTGGTGCAGGATGCAGGATAGGATCCCGCTGCAGGTTGCAGGACGAGATCCCGGTGCAGGGTGTGGGATGGGATCCCGGTGCAGGATGAGGGATGGGATCCCGGTGCAGGATGAGGGATGGGATCCTGGTGCAGGATGCGGGATAGGATCCCGGTGCAGGATGCAAGATGGGATCCCGGTGCAGGATGCGGGATGGAATCCCGGTGCAGGATGAGGGATGGGATCCCGGTGCAGGATGAGGGATGGGATCCTGGTGCAGGATGAGGGATGGGATCCCGGTGCAGGATGCGGGATGGAATCCCGGTGCAGGATGCGGGATGGAATCCCGGTGCAGGATGAGGGATGGGATCCTGGTGCAGGATGCGGGATGGAATCCCGGTGCAGGATGAGGGATGGAATCCCGGTGCAGGATGAGGGATGGGATCCCAGTGCAGGGTGCGGGACAGGATCCCGGTGCAGGATGCGGGATGGGATCCTGGTGCAGGATGCGGGATGGAATCCCGGTGCAGGATGAGGGATGGGATCCCGGTGCAGGATGAGGGATGGGATCCCGGTGCAGGATGCGGGATGGGATCCCGGTGCAGGATGAGGGATGGGATCCCGGTGCAGGATGAGGGATGGGATCCTGGTGCAGGATGCGGGATGGAATCCCGGTGCAGGATGAGGGATGGGATCCCGGTGCAGGATGCGGGATGGGATCCCGGTGCAGGATGAGGGATGGGATCCCGGTGCAGGATGAGGGATGGGATCCCGGTGCAGGATGCGGGATGGAATCCCGGTGCAGGATGAGGGATGGAATCCCGGTGCAGGATGAGGGATGGGATCCCAGTGCAGGGTGCGGGACAGGATCCCGGTGCAGGATGAGGGATGGGATCCTGGTGCAGGATGCGGGATGGAATCTGGTGCAGGATGCAGGATAGGATCCCGCTGCAGGTTGCAGGACGAGATCCCGGTGCAGGGTGTGGGATGGGATCCCGGTGCAGGATGAGGGATGGGATCCCGGTGCAGGATGAGGGATGGGATCCTGGTGCAGGATGTGGGATAGGATCCCGGTGCAGGATGCAAGATGGGATCCCGGTGCAGGATGCGGGATGGAATCCCGGTGCAGGATGAGGGATGGGATCCCGGTGCAGGATGAGGGATGGGATCCTGGTGCAGGATGAGGGATGGGATCCCAGTGCAGGGTGCGGGACAGGATCCCGGTGCAGGATGCGGGATGGGATCCTGGTGCAGGATGCGGGATGGAATCCCGGTGCAGGATGAGGGATGGGATCCCGGTGCAGGATGAGGGATGGGATCCCGGTGCAGGATGCGGGATGGGATCCCGGTGCAGGATGAGGGATGGGATCCCGGTGCAGGATGAGGGATGGGATCCTGGTGCAGGATGCGGGATGGAATCCCGGTGCAGGATGAGGGATGGAATCCCGGTGCAGGATGAGGGATGGGATCCCGGTGCAGGATGCGGGATGGAATCCCGGTGCAGGATGAGGGATGGAATCCCGGTGCAGGATGAGGGATGGGATCCCGGTGCAGGATGAGGGATGGGATCCCGGTGCAGGATGCGGGATGGGATCCCGGTGCAGGATGAGGGATGGGATCCCGGTGCAGGATGAGGGATGGGATCCTGGTGCAGGATGCGGGATGGAATCCCGGTGCAGGATGAGGGATGGAATCCCGGTGCAGGATGAGGGATGGGATCCCAGTGCAGGGTGCGGGACAGGATCCCGGTGCAGGATGAGGGATGGGATCCTGGTGCAGGATGCGGGATGGAATCTGGTGCAGGATGCAGGATAGGATCCCGCTGCAGGTTGCAGGACGAGATCCCGGTGCAGGGTGTGGGATGGGATCCCGGTGCAGGATGAGGGATGGGATCCCGGTGCAGGATGAGGGATGGGATCCTGGTGCAGGATGCGGGATAGGATCCCGGTGCAGGATGCAAGATGGGATCCCGGTGCAGGATGCGGGATGGAATCCCGGTGCAGGATGAGGGATGGGATCCCGGTGCAGGATGAGGGATGGGATCCTGGTGCAGGATGAGGGATGGGATCCCGGTGCAGGATGCGGGATGGAATCCCGGTGCAGGATGCGGGATGGAATCCCGGTGCAGGATGAGGGATGGGATCCTGGTGCAGGATGCGGGATGGAATCCCGGTGCAGGATGAGGGATGGAATCCCGGTGCAGGATGAGGGATGGGATCCCAGTGCAGGGTGCGGGACAGGATCCCGGTGCAGGATGCGGGATGGGATCCTGGTGCAGGATGCGGGATGGAATCCCGGTGCAGGATGAGGGATGGGATCCTGGTGCAGGATGCGGGATGGGATCCCGGTGCAGGATGAGGGATGGGATCCCGGTGCAGGATGCGGGATGGGATCCCGGTGCAGGATGAGGGATGGGATCCCGGTGCAGGATGAGGGATGGGATCCTGGTGCAGGATGCGGGATGGAATCCCGGTGCAGGATGAGGGATGGGATCCCGGTGCAGGATGCGGGATGGGATCCCGGTGCAGGATGAGGGATGGGATCCCGGTGCAGGATGAGGGATGGGATCCTGGTGCAGGATGCGGGATGGAATCCCGGTGCAGGATGAGGGATGGAATCCCGGTGCAGGATGAGGGATGGGATCCCAGTGCAGGGTGCGGGACAGGATCCCGGTGCAGGATGAGGGATGGGATCCTGGTGCAGGATGCGGGATGGAATCTGGTGCAGGATGCAGGATAGGATCCCGCTGCAGGTTGCAGGACGAGATCCCGGTGCAGGGTGTGGGATGGGATCCCGGTGCAGGATGAGGGATGGGATCCCGGTGCAGGATGAGGGATGGGATCCTGGTGCAGGATGCGGGATAGGATCCCGGTGCAGGATGCAAGATGGGATCCCGGTGCAGGATGCGGGATGGAATCCCGGTGCAGGATGAGGGATGGGATCCCGGTGCAGGATGAGGGATGGGATCCCGGTGCAGGATGAGGGATGGGATCCCGGTGCAGGATGCGGGATGGAATCCCGGTGCAGGATGCGGGATGGAATCCCGGTGCAGGATGAGGGATGGGATCCTGGTGCAGGATGCGGGATGGAATCCCGGTGCAGGATGAGGGATGGAATCCCGGTGCAGGATGAGGGATGGGATCCTGGTGCAGGATGCGGGATGGAATCCCGGTGCAGGATGAGGGATGGGATCCCGGTGCAGGATGAGGGATGGGATCCCGGTGCAGGATGCGGGATGGGATCCCGGTGCAGGATGAGGGATGGGATCCCGGTGCAGGATGAGGGATGGGATCCTGGTGCAGGATGCGGGATGGAATCCCGGTGCAGGATGAGGGATGGAATCCCGGTGCAGGATGAGGGATGGGATCCTGGTGCAGGATGCGGGATGGAATCCCGGTGCAGGATGAGGGATGGAATCCCGGTGCAGGATGAGGGATGGGATCCCAGTGCAGGGTGCGGGACAGGATCCCGGTGCAGGATGCGGGATGGGATCCTGGTGCAGGATGCGGGATGGAATCCCGGTGCAGGATGAGGGATGGGATCCTGGTGCAGGATGCGGGATGGGATCCCGGTGCAGGATGAGGGATGGGATCCCGGTGCAGGATGCGGGATGGGATCCCGGTGCAGGATGAGGGATGGGATCCCGGTGCAGGATGAGGGATGGGATCCTGGTGCAGGATGCGGGATGGAATCCCGGTGCAGGATGAGGGATGGGATCCCGGTGCAGGATGCGGGATGGGATCCCGGTGCAGGATGAGGGATGGGATCCCGGTGCAGGATGAGGGATGGGATCCTGGTGCAGGATGCGGGATGGAATCCCGGTGCAGGATGAGGGATGGAATCCCGGTGCAGGATGAGGGATGGGATCCCGGTGCAGGATGCGGGATGGGATCCCGGTGCAGGATGAGGGATGGGATCCCGGTGCAGGATGAGGGATGGGATCCTGGTGCAGGATGCGGGATGGAATCCCGGTGCAGGATGAGGGATGGGATCCCGGTGCAGGATGAGGGATGGGATCCCGGTGCAGGATGAGGGATGGGATCCCGGTGCAGGATGCGGGATGGGATCCCGGTGCAGGATGAGGGATGGGATCCCGGTGCAGGATGAGGGATGGGATCCTGGTGCAGGATGCGGGATGGAATCCCGGTGCAGGATGAGGGATGGAATCCCGGTGCAGGATGAGGGATGGGATCCCAGTGCAGGGTGCGGGACAGGATCCCGGTGCAGGATGAGGGATGGGATCCTGGTGCAGGATGCGGGATGGAATCTGGTGCAGGATGCAGGATAGGATCCCGCTGCAGGTTGCAGGACGAGATCCCGGTGCAGGGTGTGGGATGGGATCCCGGTGCAGGATGAGGGATGGGATCCCGGTGCAGGATGAGGGATGGGATCCTGGTGCAGGATGCGGGATAGGATCCCGGTGCAGGATGCAAGATGGGATCCCGGTGCAGGATGCGGGATGGAATCCCGGTGCAGGATGAGGGATGGGATCCCGGTGCAGGATGAGGGATGGGATCCCGGTGCAGGATGAGGGATGGGATCCCGGTGCAGGATGCGGGATGGAATCCCGGTGCAGGATGCGGGATGGAATCCCGGTGCAGGATGAGGGATGGGATCCTGGTGCAGGATGCGGGATGGAATCCCGGTGCAGGATGAGGGATGGAATCCCGGTGCAGGATGAGGGATGGGATCCTGGTGCAGGATGCGGGATGGAATCCCGGTGCAGGATGAGGGATGGGATCCCGGTGCAGGATGAGGGATGGGATCCCGGTGCAGGATGCGGGATGGGATCCCGGTGCAGGATGAGGGATGGGATCCCGGTGCAGGATGAGGGATGGGATCCTGGTGCAGGATGCGGGATGGAATCCCGGTGCAGGATGAGGGATGGAATCCCGGTGCAGGATGAGGGATGGGATCCTGGTGCAGGATGCGGGATGGAATCCCGGTGCAGGATGAGGGATGGAATCCCGGTGCAGGATGAGGGATGGGATCCCAGTGCAGGGTGCGGGACAGGATCCCGGTGCAGGATGCGGGATGGGATCCTGGTGCAGGATGCGGGATGGAATCCCGGTGCAGGATGAGGGATGGGATCCTGGTGCAGGATGCGGGATGGGATCCCGGTGCAGGATGAGGGATGGGATCCCGGTGCAGGATGCGGGATGGGATCCCGGTGCAGGATGAGGGATGGGATCCCGGTGCAGGATGAGGGATGGGATCCTGGTGCAGGATGCGGGATGGAATCCCGGTGCAGGATGAGGGATGGGATCCCGGTGCAGGATGCGGGATGGGATCCCGGTGCAGGATGAGGGATGGGATCCCGGTGCAGGATGAGGGATGGGATCCTGGTGCAGGATGCGGGATGGAATCCCGGTGCAGGATGAGGGATGGAATCCCGGTGCAGGATGAGGGATGGGATCCCAGTGCAGGGTGCGGGACAGGATCCCGGTGCAGGATGAGGGATGGGATCCTGGTGCAGGATGCGGGATGGAATCTGGTGCAGGATGCAGGATAGGATCCCGCTGCAGGTTGCAGGACGAGATCCCGGTGCAGGGTGTGGGATGGGATCCCGGTGCAGGATGAGGGATGGGATCCCGGTGCAGGATGAGGGATGGGATCCTGGTGCAGGATGCGGGATAGGATCCCGGTGCAGGATGCAAGATGGGATCCCGGTGCAGGATGCGGGATGGAATCCCGGTGCAGGATGAGGGATGGGATCCCGGTGCAGGATGAGGGATGGGATCCCGGTGCAGGATGAGGGATGGGATCCCGGTGCAGGATGCGGGATGGAATCCCGGTGCAGGATGCGGGATGGAATCCCGGTGCAGGATGAGGGATGGGATCCTGGTGCAGGATGCGGGATGGAATCCCGGTGCAGGATGAGGGATGGAATCCCGGTGCAGGATGAGGGATGGGATCCTGGTGCAGGATGCGGGATGGAATCCCGGTGCAGGATGAGGGATGGGATCCCGGTGCAGGATGAGGGATGGGATCCCGGTGCAGGATGAGGGATGGAATCCCGGTGCAGGATGAGGGATGGGATCCCGGTGCAGGATGCGGGATGGGATCCCGGTGCAGGATGAGGGATGGGATCCCGGTGCAGGATGAGGGATGGGATCCTGGTGCAGGATGCGGGATGGAATCCCGGTGCAGGATGAGGGATGGAATCCCGGTGCAGGATGAGGGATGGGATCCCAGTGCAGGGTGCGGGACAGGATCCCGGTGCAGGATGAGGGATGGGATCCTGGTGCAGGATGCGGGATGGAATCTGGTGCAGGATGCAGGATAGGATCCCGCTGCAGGTTGCAGGACGAGATCCCGGTGCAGGGTGTGGGATGGGATCCCGGTGCAGGATGAGGGATGGGATCCCGGTGCAGGATGAGGGATGGGATCCTGGTGCAGGATGCGGGATAGGATCCCGGTGCAGGATGCAAGATGGGATCCCGGTGCAGGATGCGGGATGGAATCCCGGTGCAGGATGAGGGATGGGATCCCGGTGCAGGATGAGGGATGGGATCCCGGTGCAGGATGAGGGATGGGATCCCGGTGCAGGATGCGGGATGGAATCCCGGTGCAGGATGCGGGATGGAATCCCGGTGCAGGATGAGGGATGGGATCCTGGTGCAGGATGCGGGATGGAATCCCGGTGCAGGATGAGGGATGGAATCCCGGTGCAGGATGAGGGATGGGATCCTGGTGCAGGATGCGGGATGGAATCCCGGTGCAGGATGAGGGATGGGATCCCGGTGCAGGATGAGGGATGGGATCCCGGTGCAGGATGCGGGATGGGATCCCGGTGCAGGATGAGGGATGGGATCCCGGTGCAGGATGAGGGATGGGATCCTGGTGCAGGATGCGGGATGGAATCCCGGTGCAGGATGAGGGATGGAATCCCGGTGCAGGATGAGGGATGGGATCCTGGTGCAGGATGCGGGATGGAATCCCGGTGCAGGATGAGGGATGGAATCCCGGTGCAGGATGAGGGATGGGATCCCAGTGCAGGGTGCGGGACAGGATCCCGGTGCAGGATGCGGGATGGGATCCTGGTGCAGGATGCGGGATGGAATCCCGGTGCAGGATGAGGGATGGGATCCCGGTGCAGGATGAGGGATGGGATCCCGGTGCAGGATGCGGGATGGGATCCCGGTGCAGGATGAGGGATGGGATCCCGGTGCAGGATGAGGGATGGGATCCTGGTGCAGGATGCGGGATGGAATCCCGGTGCAGGATGAGGGATGGAATCCCGGTGCAGGATGAGGGATGGGATCCCAGTGCAGGGTGCGGGACAGGATCCCGGTGCAGGATGCGGGATGGGATCCTGGTGCAGGATGCGGGATGGAATCTGGTGCAGGATGCAGGATAGGATCCCGCTGCAGGTTGCAGGACGAGATCCCGGTGCAGGGTGTGGGATGGGATCCCTGCTCAGGGTGTGGGACAGGATGCTGGTGCAGGATGTGGGATGGGATCTGGTGCAGGATGCGGGACAGGATCCCGGTGCAGGGTGCGGGACAGGATCCCGGTGCAGGGTGCAGGACGGGACCCCGGTGCAGGGCCGTATGCAGTATGGGACCCCGGTGTCACGCGCAGCAAGGCTGCGTGCTGGAGGGCTGCGGGACCCCTCGCCCGCGGCGTCCGGAACCCCGCGAGCTCTGGGAAGACGAGGCAGGAGGGGGGGATGGCCGCAGCCCTGGGGGTGGGCACGGGGCTGCTGGTCCTCCCGCGTCTCTCTCCTCACCCCACAAGCCGGGTGATGATCCCGACCTCTGCCAAGCGCACCGGTGCCGAGATTCCTCCCCGGTGCGGCGGGCGGGCGAGCCGGTGCAGGAGGCGGGCGGGCGCTGCGGTGCATGGCGCGGGGGGGTTGCTCCCGGTCGCGCTGGGGGTCCTTTGGGACTGAAGTGACTTCTGCCGACGCTGGTGCTGAGATGGCACAAACCAGCGCCGGAACTGGGTCTCCCGGGGGGATTGAGAGATGTTGTGCTGAGCACCGGCAAAGCGCCGTCCCGCGGTTGTGCCGCTGCAGAAGCTGCTGAGGGTGACACGGGGCTGAAACTCCGCTCGGTGGGAAGGGCCGTGCGGAGCTCCCCGTCCTCCCAAATCAAAGTCCCGTTGGCATCGCCCCGGTACGCTCCCGTCCACCCCGGCGAGCAGGATGAGGGGCGGATGAAGAGGAAGATCCCGGTGCCTCCGCCACCCTCCCCATGGCGTGCGCGGCTCTCCCCGTCCGGCGGCTCGGCTAAGCCACTGCGAAATTGGGATTTGTTTCCTTCTAATCAGGCTGTGATAGATGACAGGCGCACCCCCGGCTCTGGCTGCAGAGGTGGTTTAACATTAGATTTTTAATGATCCCTCCATTAATCCCGGTATTCTGGGATTTAATGCTCGCTGCCCTTTGACCGGTGGAAACGATGGAAACTTTGATTTCGTGCATATTGGATACTTCTGGAGGCCGGGGCCAGGAATAGCGGCTTATCCCCTCGGAGCGGGGGGATTACAGCGCCGGAGGATGGGGCATGGTGGGCATGGACAGATGGGATGGGGAGAGGGATGCCACAGGGATGGGGAGAGGGATGAGGTGGGATGGGGAGAGGGATGAGCTGAGCTGGGATGAGAAGGATGCTGCAGAGATAGGGAGAGGGATGGGGAGAAGGATGCCACAGGGATGGGGAGAGGGATGTGACTTGGATGGGGAGAGGGATGTAGTTGGGATGGGGAGAGGGATGGGGAGAAGGATGCCACAGGGATGGGGAGAGGGATGAGATGGGATGGGGAGTTGGATGAGCTGGGATGGGGAGAGGGATGGGCTGGGGTGGGGAGAGGGATGAGATGGGGTGGGGAGAGGGATGAGATGGGGTGGGGAGAGGGATGCCACAGGGATGGGGAGAGGGATGAGCTGAGCTGGGATGAGAAGGATGCTGCAGAGATAGGGAGAGGGATGGTGAGAGGGATGCCACAGGGATGGGGAGAGGGATGTGACTTGGATGGGGAGAGGGATGTAGTTGGGATGGGGAGAGGGGTGGGCTGGGGTGGGGAGAGGGATGAGATGGGATGGGGAGAGGGATGCTGCAGGGATAGGGAGAGGGATGGGGAGAGAGATGTGATTGGGATGGGGAGAGGGATGGGATGGGATGGGATGGGATGGGATGGGATGGGATGGGATAGGGAGAGGGATGTAGTTGGGATGGGGAGAGGGATGTGGCTGGCATGGGGAGAGGGTTGCAGCTGGGATGGGGAGAGGGATGAGCTGGGATGGGGCTGGAGCCATACGGAGTCCCAGCACGGCTGCTCGGGGCAGGGAAACTGAGGCAGCCGAGTGCTGCAGCATCCCTGCAGGCCCCCGCGGCCACCCAACGCCCCCAGTTTGCTCTCAGTCCCACGGGAACATCCTCTCGGAAGCGTTGCTCGGAGCCGGGCTGCGGCAGAGCGGGAGCGGGGGCTCGGTGGGAGCGCAGCCCCGGGGGAGGCGATGCCGGCGCCGAGGAGGGGCGATGCTCGGGGCGGGGGGACATCCGCCAGCACCTTTTGGGTGCAAATCAGCATTTGCACCGGATGTCTCCGTCCCCTCTTGCAGACCCCGTCGGGGACCGAAAAGCCGGGGGGGGGGGGGTGGGGGGGGGAGCGCGGCCGCCCTCCCCCGGCTCTTTTAGGACCCGGCAGCGCGGTGGGAGCCGACGCTGGCAATTTTGCCTGTCTTATAAAAAGCCATAACGGCGATATTGCTGAATAAATGAAGCCATCAAACAGAGGTGGCAACAAGATTACAACACTTTGCGAGTGCTGGGGGCAGAATAAAACTGTCCGTTTAGCGAGCAGCCGGAGCGCCTGCCAGCACAGTTGTTTCCCAGCGCTTTCCGTGTCGGGTTTTAATCTCCTTCGCTCTTCCCAAAATCCTGCCCCCCCCCCCAGCCCCCCCTTCTCCTTTGCTCTCTTCCCCAGAACGGGGCTGAGCTGATGGATGGGGCCGGTGCGGGGTGCGGGGCAATGGGGAGATGGGTGTCTCCCCCTCTAGCGGCTGCAAATTTGGGGAGGGAGGGGCGCTGACGGGACCCCCATCCTGGATCCAGCCGTGGAATCCCATCAGGTGCCCGTTCCCAAGCCCCGGCGTGGGGATGTGGGACGTGTCATGCCCATCACCGGGGTCTCTGGCCTCAGGTTCGTGCCGGCGTCTCCCCCCCCCGGTGTGTGTTGGGCAGAAGTCTCCTGGGGATGCGCGTTCCCCCCCTGCGGCTCATGCACGGAGCGATGCTCGGGACCGCGGGACAGCGCAGGGGCACCACGGCGAGCGGGACGGCCGGTGGCACGGAGCCGCGGGGCCGCCCCGCACTCCCCGGCGAGGACGTGTCCATCTGGGAGCACATCTGGCTCCGCTCTGACATCTGGCAGGAGCCCACCGGGCCACTCGCGCAGATTTGCGCACCTTCGGGGCGCTGCTGCCCCTCGCCACCGAGTCACACCCCCCCCCCCCCCCCTTAGTGTCACAGGGCGTCCCCGCGGCTCGGCCCTACCGGGGTCACCTCTTGCCCCGGTGCCGTCAGGCTGCGTCCCCGCTGCTCCCGAGGACGGAGCCTCGCACCCCAAACCTTGGCACCCCTCGTCGGGGCAGACCGCCATGTGTGTCGCAGCCGGGGGGGACACATGGGGACGCGGCGGCTGCTGCCACCAGCCCTGCGCTCGCCTCCCCCCCGGCACAGCCTCCTGTTCGTGCCCAAAATAGCTGTAGGTGCTTATTCCTGGTTGCTTGGCATTTCGAGCGCTACCTCTGCAGCTGCCTCCTGCTGCAGCTTATTTCCTCGTTTACGAATCCTTATATTTTTTTTTTTTTTTTTATCCCCCTGCTCCGAGGCGAGACCTATTTTCAGCTCCCGGTGATGGCTCTGCCCTTCCCCCTCTCCGGGGCAGGGGACGCTCTGGGGTTTTGCGAAGGGATCAGCACCCCCTCCCCATACATATATATATATATATATATATATGCGCCTTTTTTTTTTTTTTTTTAAAGTAGTGAATTAGCGGTCCATGCCCCGCATGTGTAATTGGAGGAGAATTACAGATGCGCTCAGCGAAGGAGAATTTATGAATTTGTTTAAAGCAGCAGAGTGTAATGGCAGCCAATTTGCCGCCGCCGCCTCGGCACGCAGCAGCGCCGGTTGGCAACTGGCCCCCGAGCCGGGCCAGCGCCGACCTCCCCTGGTTGGGGAGGGGGTGGCAGGGATAAAAATGCAATAGGAAGGTAAAACCAAGCAGGAGGTTCCCACGCCCCCGGGGACACTCACCCCTCTGTTTTCGGGGGGTGATATGGTGGTTTTGGGGTGGAGGTCCCCCAGCGTGGAGGCGCGGTGACCCCGTGGCCGTGCCCTGAAGTTGCCATTAATTATGAAACGTTGCTCCGAGCACCTTCCCTTGGTCAGCGGGGCGAAACAGGGCGGGGGTCTCATTGTCCACCCCCCGGCACGTCTGACCCCCTGCGGCAATCGGTGTGCGGCGATGCGGCTATGGTGGAGGGTCCCTTTGCCCCCCACCGGTGCTGAGCCCCCCCCGGCTCTTCTCTCTTGCAGCAACATCGCCGAAGCGCTGGTGAGCAAGGGCCTGGCCACCGTCATCCGCTACCGGCAAGACGACGACCAAAGATCCTCGCACTACGACGAGCTCTTGGCTGCGGAGGCACGGTGAGTGCCGTGCCGGGGCGGGGGTGCTCCCCCGGCTGCGGGGTGCCCGCGCTGCCTCTCGGGGTGTCTCGCAGGGAGGTCATAGAGTCACAGAGCGGTTTGGGTGGGAGGGGACTGTTAAAGGCCATAGAGTCCCCGACACCTCCCCCCAGCCCAGGTCGCTCCCAGCCCCGTCCAACCCGGCCTTGAACACCCCCAGGGATGGGGCAGCCACAGCTTCTCGGGGCACCCTGCGCCAGGGGCTCAGCGCCCTCATGGGGAAGAATTTCTCCCCCATATCTCATCTCAGTCTCCCCTCTGTCAGTGTCAAACCGCTCCCCCTCGTCCCACGGCTCCCCTCCCTGACCCAGAGTCCCTCCCCAGCTCTCCTGGAGCCCCTTTAGGCACTGGAAGGGGCTCTGAGGTCTCCGCGGAGCCTTCTCTTCCCCAGGCTGACCCCCCCACCTCTCCCAGCCTGTCCTCCCAGCAGAGGGGCTCCAGCCCTCCCAGCAGCTCCGGGGCCCCCTCTGGCCCCGCTCCAGCAGGTCCATGTCCTTCTGATGTTGGTGGCCCCCGAGCTGGAGGCAGCACTGCGGGGGGGTCCCCCCAGAGCAGAATCCCCCCCTCGACCCCCCCGAGCCCCTCTCGGCAGGGCTGCTCTCCACCCCTCCATCCCCAGCCTGTGCTGGGACCGGGGGCTGCCCCCCCCCGGGTGCAGGACCCTGCGCTTGGCCCCGTTGGACCCCGTGAGGGTCACAGGGACCCACTCCTCCCGCCTGTCCGGGTCCCTCCGGGTGCCATCCCGTCCCTCCGGCGTGTCCCTCCACTCGGTGTCATCCGCAGAGCTGCACCGCGTCGCCCCCATCACATCCCCACAGTGTCCCCATCCGTCCGTCTGTCCCCGCTGCCGGGGGTGCCCTCCCTGCCCCCCATCCCTCCTGCCTGAGCATCCTTTCCCCTCCGCAGGCAGTTGTGGCCCTACGCAATCTCCAGCCCCCCCTCACCCAGACGCCCCCATCACCCAAATCCCCCCCCAGAGCGGTGCCTGGTTGCGTGTGCCCCCCCCTCTCCCTCCACGCCGGTGCCGCAGATGGGCTCAGCATCGGCGCTGGCGGAGGTCCCGGTGCGCTGTGGGTCAATGGGAAGCGTCGCGCCGCGCGACGGGTTCTCCGCGTGAATGCCGGCGCTGCCCCGGCCCCCGGCAGCTGAAGGCGGATAACATTTGCAAAACGCCCGGGAGGAGGGTCGATGTCTCACGGCCCATTGGGCGCATCACGCCGGGGTTCAAAGGGCCCCGCTCGGCTCCTCGGGGCGGCGAGCCCGGCCAACGCGCCGCCGCAGCCTCCCTGCCCCGGCCTGTCTGCCCGAGAAGTAATTGTATTTAAAGCCGGTGACGTTCCCAGCCCATCCAAAGGACTCGCGACACATCCCGGCCTCCGCTAACGAGGTTGAGGTTCTCGTGGTGAAAAACAAATGCGTGTGGACACTTCGCCGCGCCGCGTCCCCGCGGAACCGCTGATGCAGGCAGGGGCTGGTGCAGGCAGGAGGATGCCTGCCGTCCCCGCTGCCAGCTGGGAGGAGCGGGCGGCCGTGGGGGCCGTTGGGTGGGCGACGCGCGGCCGGACGGGGCTGGAACGTCGCCGGGCTGGGAGGGAATTGCAGAAGCAGTGCCTTCCTCCGGCAGCGCCCGGCTTCCTCGGTCTGCTCTCCTGGGGCGCAGGGCCCAGCTGTGCGCCCTCCAGATGTGCACCGTTGAGGTTGCGTGGTCCAGATGTGCACGGTTGAGGTTGCAGCATCCAGGCGCGCGTGGTCCTGGCGTGTGGGATCCAGATTTGCACAATCCAGGTGTTGCACGGCCCAGCGGTATGTGCTCCAGATGTGCACGGCCCAGCGGTGTGTGCTCCAGATGTGCACAGTTGATGTTGCATGGTCCAGATGTGCACGGTCTACGTGTGCATGGTCGAGGCGTGCATTGTCCAGGCACGTGGGGTGCAGATTTGCATGATCCGGGTGTGCACAGTCCGGGTGTGCACAATCCAGCTGTGTGCGCTCCGGATGTGCATAGTCGGTGCCGCATGGTCCAGATGTGCACAGTCCAGGCGTGCATGGTCCAGGCATGTGTGATCCAGATGTACATGATCCAGCTGTGCACGGTTCAGGTATTCAATGTCCAGCTTTGCGTGGTCCGGAACGCGCAGTCCAGCTGTGCATGGACCAGGCACACGTGATCCAGCTGTGCATGGTCCAGCTGTGTGCGATACAAGTGCGCACAGTTGAGGTTGCACAGTGCAGGTGTGTGTGGTCCGGGCATGTGTGATCCAGATTTGCGTGATCCAGCTGTGCAGAGGCCAGGCGTGCACGGTCCAGCTGTGCACAGTCCAGCTGTGTGGCCTCCATATGTGCACAGTTGAGGTTGAATGGTCCAGATGTGCACGGCCCAGGCATGTGTGATCCCGATTTACATGATCCAGCTGTGCATGGTTCAGGCGCAGGCGATCCAGCTGTGCACAGTCTGGAATGCACAGTCCAGGTGTGCACAGTCCAGGTGTGCATGGTCCAGCTGTACACGATCCAGGCACGTGTGATCCAGCTGTGCGCAGTCCTGCCGTGCACAGTGCGGGTGTGCACGGTGGTTGGTTGCACGTTCCAGATGTGCACGACGCCCGCACACACAGTCCGGGGTGCACACTCCAGGCACATGCGATCCAGCTGTGAGCGCTCCAGACACGCGCGCTCCAGATGTGCGTCGTCCAGGCATGCGCGTTCCAGCTGTGAATGGTCCTGAGGTGACCACATCGTGCATCCCCCCCCCCTCCCCACCTCGCAGCCCAGTGCCCCCCGCACCGGCGCCGGCTCCGTGCCAACCATTGCCGCACGGCGAGCGGTGCCCGAGCCACCGCGTCCGTACCCCCCACGGGCGCTGCCTGGGCTCCGGCTGCACCGGAGGCGGCGGCACGGCCGAGCCGGTGGGATTTCAGCTCCTCCTCGGCAGCAGCTTTGGCAGCGGCTGCCGACAGCAGGGGAGAGCAGCTTGGAGGGGGTTGCGGCGCCGTGCAAGACTCCGCTCGGTTTTCCCGCAAACCGCTCGCTTTTTGAGGGGGGAGGGTGAAAAACGGGCTGTCGCGCTCCCTTTCCCCCCATCCCCCCCCCCCCCCCAGCCCTGCGTGGCGTGGGATGGGCCGGCGGCGGATCGCTCGGGGCCTCGCGGTGGATGTGCCTTTCGGGAAGCGGATGGATGTGCCTGGCATTAAAGCAGCATCTCGCAGCGCTGCGGCGTGGGCGAGCCCGCGGCCGGGCACCGGGATAGCCGGGGCGGGATGCGGCAGATGGAGCCTGCAGCCACGCTGGCTGCCGCGGGGCGGGGGGAGGGGAGGGGGAGGAATCAAGCTCGGATGTCCCGAATATCGGCATGCTCGACATCCTGAATATCGGCACGCTCAGATGTCTTGAATATCAGGATGCTCGATGTCTTAAACATCGGGATGCTCAGATGTCCCGAATATTGGGATGCTCGATGTCCCGAATATCAGGATGATCAGATTTCCCAAATATCGAGATGCTTGATGTCCTGAGTATCAGGATGCTCGGATGTCCCGAATATCAGGATGCTCAATGTCCTAAATATCGCGATGCTCAATGTTTTGAATATCAGGAAGCTCAGATGTCTCGAGTATTGGGATGCTCAACATCCCGAATATCGGGATGCTCAGATTTCCCAAATATCAGGATGCTTCATGTCCTGAATACAAGGATGCTCGGATATCCCAAATATTGGGATGCTTGATGTCCCGAGTATTGGGATGCTCGTGTGTCCCAAATATTGGGATGCTCAACGTCCTGAATATCGGGGTGCTCAGATATCCCAAATATCGGGATGTTTGATGTCCTGAATATCAGGATGCTCGGATGTCCCAAATATTGGGGTGCTCAGATGTCCTGAATATCAGGACGCTCAATGTCCTGAATATTGGGATGCTCAGATATCCCAAATATCAGGATGCTCGGTTGTCCCAAATATTGGGATGCTCAACGTCCCGAATATCGGGGTGCACGTCTGTGCCAAATATCAGGATGCTTGATGTGCCGAATATCGGGATGCTCAATGTCCCAAATATCGGGATGCTCAATGTTTTGAATGTTCTGAACATCGGGATGCTCGCATGTCCCGAATATCGGGGTGCTCGGATGTCCCCGCTCACCCCCAGGCGCGGTGCTGCAGTTCGGCCCTGAGCACTGCCGCCTTTGCCCGTGGTGGAGGAGGCTGTGCCGGCTCGGCCGTGCCGTCAGCCGTGGCACACCCCGGTTGGGTGGTCGTGCCGGCACGGGGCTGGCTGCCCCCCACCGGGCAGAGGAGCTGGCGGCTGCGGGGCGATGCTGGGGGCAGAAACAGGCTCCCATCCCACCAGGCTTCCCTGCAGCGGCTGTGTGCCCTCCCCGCATCCCCCCCACCCCGGCTTTGCTTTCCAGCGAGGGGCTGCTGCAGCATCCCCGGTGCCGCCGCCATGCCGCCCCGGCAGCCCGCCGCGGGCTCCGCCGCCGGCATCCCTCCGTGCTCCGTGGCAAACCCTGCGGCGAGGAGGAGCTGGCGGGGGACACGGAGCTCCTGCACGGACGGGGTGGCCTCGTCCCGGGGTGGGGGGGACCGTCACCGTCACACCGCCCGCATCCCTGCAGGGATGAGCATCCCTGGCTGCCTTCGCTCCGGCTCCCAGCGCCTTCCAGCGCGTTACAGCGCTTCTTTAACTTCGTCTTTCTTCTTAACCTGAGGAAAGAGCTGTTTTCTTGGGGGAGGTGGGGGGGGGGAGCGCTATTTCTGGCCGAGCCACTTATCCCCGGGTGCGGCGCTGAGCAGAGCGGGGGTGGGGGGGGGCGCATCTTGAAGGAGGGCGAGGGAGAAAGGAGAAATCCTTTTGCTGATTTAACAGGTTGGCTTCTTCCAGAGGGCTCCTCGAATGATCCAGCTCAGCAAATTGATCGCCGCACAAAGCCTCGGCAGCGGCTTTGAATTTTTCCACACCCCCCCACCCCCACCCCACCCCCCGCCTTGTATTTTTATTATCGCCGCCGGCCGCTCCGAACAAATCCCTGCCACTTGCCCGCCAGCGGCTCTGCGGTCGGCGTGAAAAACGAGGGGTTTTTCAATTCCAGGCTGCTGCCGGGGCGCCCGAGGACATGTGCCCCGTGGGGAAGGGGGGGCTGTGGGGGCTCGGCGGGGCGCAGCGGCGGGGCGCCTGACTTCCAGGAGCACCCCCCAGCCCGGGGACCAACAGCGGCGCGAGGAGGCTCCACTCCCGCCGGCCGCCCTCCCCTTGCAGAGTCCCTGCCGCGCTTGGGGAGGGCAGACCAGCACCGATAAAAGCCCAACTGGTTTTGCTGGGGCAGCCCCCCGCGGTGGGCACCCCTTGGCGTGAGCCGAAGGCTCGCGGCGGCCCGGCTGCGGGCGCTGGCAAGCCCCGAGCCGCCGGCGCAGCATCCTGCGGGAGATGCGGGGCAGGGACCCGATTTCCAGCCCCGCTCGGGGCTGCTGGGTTTGCCACCCTGCCGCCCGCCGGCTGAACCCCCCCACCCCCCCTCCAACCCAAAAACCGCCCAGCAGCGGGTTCGCCAGCGGCCACGAGCGCTCGCACCGGCTGTGCCGAGCGTGTTCGCCCCGGCGCGGCATGGCAGCGGGCGGCACCTCCCCTGCCGGCTTCTGCTCTGCGCCGGTAACGCCGGGAAAATCAGCGTGGCCTTTGGGAAGCTGGAAAAGGTCAAAGTTGTCGGGGGAAGGAGCTCTAACGAACGCGCGCGGCCCTTTGACCCGCCGCTGCCGCCCGGCAATAAGCCGGCCCGGCCGTGAACTGCATGGAAACCGAATAAATCTGCTGCCGGGTCACCGGTGCCGCTGCCCTTGCCGTCTGCCCACCGTAGGCGACAAAGCCGACACCGGGGCAGCGCACGCCACGATTCTCCCCACGCCGCTTGGCTGCGGGTGCGCCCCGGGTACCGGCAGCGCCGCGGTCACCGGGGCTCAGCTTCAGGGCCGTGGTGCTCAGTCCCGAACCGACGGCCGCGGCTCTGCCGGTGTCACTCATCCCCTCCACTGCCAGGTCCTGAGGTTGCTCCCGTCCCGGTGCTGCACCCTCCTCCCCTGGCAGCGCCGGCACGGCACCGCGGCGCAGAACCGGGTCCGGCACCGGGTCTGGGGCACCCGCTCAGTTTTGAGCCATGAAGTGCCTTCCACGTGTGGTGTCGCTTCACCGCGGCTCCGCATCGCCGGGGTATTACTTTAACCTGGAAGGAGCTTATTACCATCAGCACTGGAGCGTTCGCCGCGTATTTTGCATTTAAAATGTTCCGTGTGATTAAGCGCTGGAAGAAACGGGTATTAATTTTACTTCTTTCCGGGGCCACTCGCCTTCCTGTTGATCCCTCCCGTTTGTGCGGGGAACAAAGCCAGTTTAATTTGGCACCGGGGACGAGTGGTCCCTCGGATCAGGTACGCGCTGAGCTCAGGTGAGCCGGTAATTGGGATTACGCAGGCTAACGAGCCGGCCGGTCTCTCGCCGGGTGGGCAGGGTGGGCATCGCCGACCCTTCCAGCCGCCGCGCTCACCTGCCGCCTCTCTTTTTCAGGGCTATCAAGAACGGCAAAGGGCTGCACAGCAAGAAGGAGGTGCCGATTCACCGGGTGGCCGACATCTCCGGGGTAAGGACCGTGCGGCGCCGGCCGCGCCGCGTGCGAGGTTGTTTGCCGGCATGGGGTGGGGGGGAGCAGAGCTGGAGAGGTGCCGGGTGCCGGCGCTCCGGCACGGCCCGCGGTCCCGCTCGCTGCGTGCGGGATGTGCGGGAATCCCGCAGGCACGGCCGCTGCCCGCCGGAGAAGCCGGGACACGCGGTTGGGTTTAGGGCAGCCCCTCCTCCTCTGCCAGGGCTGGTGACCCCCTCCCCCCCCGAGTGCCACCGCAGAAGCCGTTTGTCACCCCTGGCGCACCCCGAAAGGGTGAAATGAGATTTCTCCCGGGGCGGGGGGGGGGGTCACTTCTACGGGGGGCAGCAGTGGGGACGTCTCACCGCGTGCCCCGTGCTGGCATCGCCCCGGGCATCGGCGACGAAGGGGACCCCGCGGTGCCGCAGGGTTTTGCCGCGCAGCGCTCCCATGACCATGCCGGATACGTCCTTAAACCGGCAGAGAGGGGCTGTGTCGGTGCCTCCGCCCGGGGTTCGGCGTCCCGGCTCTCGAGAAGGTCCTTCGTGTCCTGGGGGGGGACACAGAGCTCTCAAGAAGGTCCTTCATGTCCTGGGGGGGGACACAGAGCTCTGTCCTGGGCACCCCAAGTCCTGCCCTGTTTTTCATCGCTGGCGTCTGCGGCGATGGAGATTTCTCCACTTCTCCTCGTGGGGTCCCCACCGGCCCCCACTCCTGGGGACACCCCCCGGCGCCCCGGGGGCTCGGCCGCCTTTTATTGGGCCTTCTGAAAAACACACGCGGGCGCGATTGGCCACAAGAAGTGAGACAAAGCGGCGGCGGTGGGACGCGGGGACGTCCCTGCTCCGAACCCCCCGGCCCCGTTCCCGGCAGGGTCCCTCCCGCCGGGGGCCGTGCTGCCGCCGGCATCGTTAGGGGCCCCCGTAACTCAATCAGGGCAGCGAGCGAAAGGCTGGGAGCCGGATGCGAGGCGGGGAGGGCCCCCGCAAACAAAATTAGGCTAATACATCACGGCTTTTATGAAGATTTGCTCATCTTTTTTAATCTCTAATAGTTTTCTGTAAACCGATCCCGGCCTCCGTTCGCCGCGTGTCAGCGGTTGCGCGGCGTGATGAATTGCGATGCGCGCCGAGCTGACGGCGGGCGCTTTACCACCGCCAAAATAACGCCATGGGAATTTGCGTCGGCGCGATCCTCCCGCTGCCGGGGCCACGTGCCGGGCTCGGCCAGCACCTATGCCCCGGGGCGGCCCCTGGGCTCCGCTCCCCGGCACCAAACCGGAGCCTCTCCGGCGCTGCGCCGGGATGGGAGGCGGGAGCCAGGCAGGGCTGGAGGGGCGGTGCGGGGAAGGCGATATATCGGGGCGCCGGTGCCCCCGACGGCAGGACTTGCCGGCGATGCAGGGGCGGTGGGCAGCGTGTCCGGGACCGGCGCTGCGCCGTTGCGTGGGACCCCTGCAGCGGTTTCGGCTGGGGCTGAGCGCGGGGAGTGCCGGGGGAGGAGGAACGGCAGCTCTGCACCGGCAGCACCGGGGGCAGAGGGTTCGGTCCCCCCCGTGCGCTGCCGGCTGCGGCACCGCTTTGCCCGGCAGAGAGCAGGCGGCATCGGTGCGGGGGTCCGTGTCGCTCCGGCAGAGGGACGCCGGCGCTGGCACGGTGCTGGCGATGGAGCGGTTTGTGTGGCATCGCTCTGGGTCCCCTCGGCCGCTGGACACGTCCCCGTCCCCGGGCTCTTCCATACCCGGTGCTCCTGCGGTTTCACCCGGCTGTGCCCGCTGCCCTTTCCCGGCACAGCATCGCCGCTTGCCGCAGCGCCCCATGGGGAAACGGCGTCGTGAAAACACGCGCTTTGGGGCTGTTTCGCCTGTCAGGCTGCGGTGACAGGGTGGGCACAGCACCCGCGGTGCCACCCCGACCCTGACCCGCGCCGGTACATCCCAAGGGGGTGTGTGGCTTCGGCGCATCCCCTGCCCGTGTTTGTCATCCTGTGCTGTCCACCGACGTGACACCATCACTGTGTCCCTGTCCCTGGGTCGTCATCTCTGTCCCCATCCTGTCACACTCTGCCTTACTCTGCCTCCCCGTTCCCGAGCATCCCGGCTGGATCGGCGACCGGGATGCAAAAGTTGGGGAATTAGCTCAAACACAGGATTCAGCCCGGTTTTCCCAGTTCCGGCACAGCCTCCTGTCCCTGTCACCCCCCGCCGGCTCCTGCTGGGAAATGTCCCTTCCCTTTGGTTTGGGCCATCAGGTGGCTGCTGCCCTGGTACCCCAGGAGCATCCCACTCTTCCCAACACCCCGAGCCCTCCCCAGTGCCGTCCCCATCCCGGCCTTGCCCGCCAAGGGACCTCAGGGCCCTGCGATGCTGCAGGCAAGAAAAATCCTCCCCCCACCCCCCCCAAAAAAGTAGGGAAAAAGCATCGAGGGAAGCGCAGCAGCAACACAACCCCGTGCTAGCTCGCTTCTCCCATTAGCGTGCGCTCCGGCGAGCACGCGGCAGCCCGGCCGCCGGAAAACCTCCTGTCCTTGTGCAAAGTCCTTGAATAATTTTGCATAATTGGCAGAGCTTCACATAAAAGTGGAGTTAGGATGATTTTTTTATTTTTTTTTTCTTTTTCCCCTCTCGCTGTATTTATGCGTAATTTTCCTTCCCGTTCCCGGCTAATTAAACGCTGGGAGTGTTAAAATAATAGTAACGAGGGTGATACCACCTGGGCGGGAGCCGTGGGCAGAGCCGGCGGCACCGCGGTGGGATGCGCTGAGAATAGGGGAGTGCCGAAAAAGTGCGGGGTGGGGGTGCCAGGAGCAGGGGTTGGGGGGGGGGGTTGCCCCCCCCGAGGTGGATGCACAAAGTGGGTCGTGCCCTGGAAGCACCTTGTTGTCCCCAGGGACAGCGGAAGGAGCCGGCGCCGGCACTCGGTGGCAGGGGGCGAATCCTGCCGGCGCTGAAGGTGGGAGCCCAGGCTCGGCGCAGCCGGGATGGGGAGGGGGAGACGCCTGCACAGCAGAGATCCCACACTTCTCTTCCCCATCTGAATTTATCCGGTGATCCCTCTCGGCCGCTGGCACGTGGTCCCATGTGTACGTCAGATCCCAGAGCCTCTGTCACCACGTCCCTGTGTGGCACGTTCGATGATGTCCCCTTGATGGGATACGCCGGGCTGGGAGCATCCCGACCTGGGACCCGCTTCCCGGTGTCCTGGCCGCTCCAGAGGCTGCCAGGCCGGCTCCTGCAGCAGGATTCACTCCCAGAAATCACTCCCGATGTCACCACAGCCATCCCCTCCACTGGCATCTGCTCCTTCCCTGTCTCCCCGGCTGCTCGGCACCGCAGCCCCCGGCCCCTCGGCGAGTGGTGCCGGGGATGTGGCATCCCAGGGGAGCCCGGCCGGCTGGGCTGGGGACGGGGCTGCAGCGCGGTGCTCGCCACTGCCGGGAAGAGATCATAGAATCGTGGAATGCTTTGGGTGGGAAGGGACCTTGAAGACCATCCAGTCCCCCCCCTGCCCCGGGCAGAGCCACCTCCCCCCAGCCCAGGTCGCTCCCAGCCCCGTCCAACCCGGCCTTGAACACCCCCAGGGATGGGGCAGCCACAGCTCCTCGGGGCACCCTGCCCCAGGGGCTCAGCGCCCGCACAGGGGAGAATTCCTTCCCCATATCTCCCCTAAATCTCCCCTCTGTCAGTGCCAAACCGTTCCCCCTCGTCCCACGGCTCCCCTCCCTGACCCAGAGCCCCCCCCCACCTCTCCCGGAGCCCCTTTAGGCACTGGAAGGGGCTCGGAGGTCTCCCCGGAGCCTTCTCTTCTCCAGGCTGACCCCCCCACCTCTCCCAGCCTGTCCTCCCAGCAGAGGGGCTCCAGCCCTCCCAGCAGCTCCGGGGCCCCCTCTGGCCCCGCTCCAGCAGGTCCATGTCCTTCTGATGTTGGTGGCCCCGAGCTGGAGGCAGCACTGCGGGGGGGTCCCCCCAGAGCAGAATCCCCCCCTCGACCCCCCCGAGCCCCTCTCGGCAGGGCTGCTCTCCACCCCTCCATCCCCAGCCTGTGCTGGGACCGGGGGCTGCCCCCCCCCGGGTGCAGGACCCTGCGCTTGGCCCGGTTGGACCCCGTGAGGGTCACAGGGACCCACTCCTCCCGCCTGTCCGGGTCCCTCTGGGTGCCATCCCGTCCCTCCGGCGTGTCCCTCCGCTTGGTGTCATCCACAGAGCTGCACCGCGTCGCCCCCATCACATCCCCACAGTGTCCCCATCCGTCCGTCTGTCCCCGCTGCCGGGGGTGCCCTCCCTGCCCCCCATCCCTCCTGCCTGAGCATCCTTTCCCCTCCCGCAGCCCCATTTTGGGGAGGGTCCAAGGGGACCATAGGGTCGACCCCCAGCCTTGGCATCACATCCGGCTTTTCCCGGCCCCCACGGTGAGCAGGAGACCTGTGTGCCCTCCTGCGCGGTTGGAGGTGGCATCACCACACCGGGGAGAGGGCGCTTTGGCGGGGGGAGGCAGCGAGAAAGGCACGAGGCGACCCGGAGCATCCTCCCGGCAGCGCGGCTCTCTTCCAGCCTAATGCCCAAAGCCCCAAATAAAAGCCCTCACAGTGACATTGGGGACCGGGTGGACATCGCTGTCCCCCTGTGCCGGGCTGCCGGGGTGCAGGAATCGCCGGTCTCCGCTGGTTATTCCACGGCACCGACAGGCACAGCTCCTGGGGAAGAGCTGCTTCGTGTCGTGCGAATCCCGGTGGACTTTTCGGGTCATTCTCCAGCACGTTCGAACACCACCGCCTCCTCCTCCGGCTGCGGACGGCAGCCGGCTCGCCGGGCTGGTCTTCAGCACCGCGCTCTTCCTCACCGCCTCCACCACCGGCGCAGCCCCGGGGAGTTGGGGGGGTTCCTCCATCACCCACTTTTGGGTCGGAGCGGGGGACCCGCGGTGGGCTCCTTCTTGCCTTTTTGTCCCTTAAGCCAATCAAACGCTGACTGTAGAGCGATTACCGCTAATTAGTAGCCTTCAGCAGCGGCTCCCGTTTTAGATTTGCATATGTTAGACCTGAGCGGTTAACGGCGGGTAAATGCGGTTTCCCTTTGCGTGCAGAGTGCACTTACACGTGTTGTATTAACTTCTTGACTGCACATCTGCTGAAAAACCCCTCCCCGGGCGTGTGTTGTGCAGGGAACGCACGTGGCGGCGAGCGCGCCGGCACCGCGCACGGCGGGGAGCGAGGCAGCGGGATTTCCACAGCCGGGGGGTGGGGTCTTTGCCTGCCAGCCCTGCCCCAATTTGGGTGCTGAAGCACCGCCGTGGCCGGTGCCGGTGCCCTTTGCCGTGCCAAAGCTGGTGGGCGGCAGCTCTGGGGCACTCGGGGCACCGCTGACACCCGCGGCGGCTCCAGGTTGCCGACTGGGGGCCACGGGCCGGCTCCACGCAGCCGGCGGCTTCGGGTCGCCGACGTGGGTGACCGAGCAGCCGCCCGCAGCACCGGCACCGGTTCAGATGGGGATGCGCGCAACCACCGGCCCCCTCGCTCTCGCCGTTCCGCGAGCTGCCGGTGCTGCCAGCGCCGCCGAGACCTGCCGGAGCTGCAGCAGGGCCGCGCGGTTCCTGCTCCCTCCGCCGCTGGTGCTCGTGCGGCGGTTCCTCCGTCCCCAGAGGGACGCGGAGATTTGCCTCTTCCGCCGCTGCCATCTCGCCGCCCGCTCTGGAAGCAGCTCCATCTCCTCTGCCGGTGCCTTCCCCCTCCCGCCACAGCTCCGGAGACTTTCAGCCGCCTCCGCTCACCGCCTCCCCCGGCCGAGCCCCTTCCCTCCCCGCGCCGCTGCCTTTCCGTGGCCGGCGGGTTGCGTTTAGCTAAATAAAAGTTATTAAGCCCCACTCCAGCCGCCGCCGTGGAGCAGCTCCTGCCGCCATCCCTGCCCGGCAGAGCCGGCTCCAGGTCCTGCGTGGGTGCCGCACCGGTCCCTTGCAGAGACGGCGATGCTCGCGGCTGGGGATGCACGCACTGCTCTGCGCTGGGGGACCCCGACGACCCCCACCAGCCCCGGCCTCCTGAGCTGCTGGGCAGCTCGTTAAGTTTTTATTAACGAGCGGGCCTGGATTTCTGCGCAGTGACTTGCTGCTGGGAAGGGAGCGGGCGGCGTGCGGAAGGGGCTTTCCCAGGAAAGGGGAGGCATGGGCTGCTCCGTTACAGAGGGGAGGGGTGGGGCAGGATCTGGCCTGCCTGCTCCTGCCTGCTCCTGCCTGCTCCTGCCTGCACCCAGGCAGCCGCCCCCATGCTGGAGGGGATGTGGGTGCAGGCATGGGGTGCACGGTCAATCCCAAGCTGGGAGAAGTCAGATCCCTGCTCGCATCCTGCATCCCTGTGCGCATCCCGCATCCCTGCCCACATCCTGCATCCCTCCCTGCACCCAGCATCCCTGCCCGCATCGGCATCCCTGCCTCCATCCTGCATCCCTGCTCTCATCCTGCATCCCTCCCTGCACCCAGCATCCCTGCCCGCATCGGCATCCCTGCCTTCGTCCTGCATCCCTGCTCTCATCCTGCATCCCTCCCTGCACCCAGCATCCCTGCCCGCATCGGCATCCCTGCCTTCGTCCTGCATCCCTGCTCTCATCCTGCATCCCTCCCTGCACCCAGCATCCCTGCCCGCATCGGCATCCCTGCCTTCGTCCTGCATCCCTGCTCTCATCCTGCATCCCTCCCTGCACCCAGCATCCCTGCCCGCATCGGCATCCCTGCCTTCGTCCTGCATCCCTGCTCGCATCTTGCATCCCTGCGCACATCCTGCATCCCTCCCCGCATCAGCATCCCTCCCCTCATCCTGCATCCCTGCCTGCATCCCGCATCCCTGCCCACAACCTGCATCCCTCCCTGCGTCCAGCATCCCTGCCCACAACAGCATCCCTGCCTCCGTCCTGCATCCCTGCTCTCATCCTGCATCCCTGACTGCATCCTGCATCCCTGCTCTCATCCTGCATCCCTGACTGCATCCTGCATCCCTGCCTGCATCCTGCATCCCTGTATGCATCCCGCATCCCTGTATGCATCCCGCATCCCTGCCCACATCCTGCATCCCTCCCCGTACCCAGCATCCCTGCCTGCATCGGTGTCCTTGCACTCATCCTGCATCCCCGCTCTCATCCTGCATCCCTGCCCACATCCTGCATCCCTACCTGCATCCTGCACTCCTGCCCACATCCTGCATCCCTGCCCACATCCTGCATCCCTGACCGCATCCTGCATCCCTCCCTGCGTCCAGCATCCCTGCCCGCAACAGCATCCCTGCCTCCGTCCTGCATCCCTGCTCTCATCCTGCATCCCTGCCTGCATCCTGCATCCCTGTATGCATCCCGTATCCCTGCCCACATCCTGCATCCCTCCCCGTACCCGGCATCCCTGCCTGCATCGGTGTCCTTGCACTCATCCTGCATCCCCGCTCTCATCCTGCATCCCTTCTTGCATCCTGCATCCCCGCTCTCATCCTGCATCCCTACCCGCATCCTGCATCCCTACCTGCATCCTGCACTCCTGCCCACATCCTGCATCCCTGACCGCATCCTGCGTCCCTACCTGCATCCTGCACTCCTGCCCACATCCTGCATCCCTGACCGCATCCTGCGTCCCTACCTGCATCCTGCACTCCTGCCCACATCCTGCATCCCTGACCGCATCCTGCATCCCTACCTGCATCCTGCACTCCTGCCCACATCCTGCATCCCTGACCGCATCCTGCATCCCTACCTGCATCCTGCACTCCTGCCCACATCCTGCATCCCTGACCGCATCCTGCACTCCTGCCCACATCCTGCATCCCTGACCGCATCCTGCGTCCCTCCCTGACCAGCACGGGGGCAGATGAGGCCGATCCGGGCGCTGATCCCGCAGCAAGGAGCACCCGCTGTCCCCACCGTGAGGGACATCGTGGTGCCGGCAGGTCCCCGCACATGGAGTGGGGCGGTCGGTGCCCCCGGTGCACCGCCCCAACCTACCCTGACACCCCCCCCCCCCATTTTCTCCCCCCCCCCAGGACACCCAGAAGGCGAAGCAGTTCCTGCCCTTCCTGCAGCGTGCCGGCCGCTCCGAGGCCGTGGTGGAGTACGTCTTCAGCGGCTCCCGGCTGAAGCTCTTCATGCCAAAGGAGACCTGTCTCATCACCTTCCTGCTGGCAGGTGAGCCCCCGCCCGGGCTCGGCGTGATGTGGGGGGGGGTCCTCACCCCCCCTTGGCTGCACCGTCCTCCCTCACCCCCCCGGGGGAAAGTAATGCCGGTGCCGCCAACGGGTCGACCTGGAGGGGGGTGTTAATTGAGCTGGAGAGCACTAATTGGAGATGACCGGAGGGTTCGGGTGCTGCCGGGGGCTGTTCATGCCGCTCCTGCCTGGATGACCCCCCCAAGTGGGGTTTGCTTCCCCCCCCCCAAGCTGTGCCCCTCACCTGGGGGGGCTTTGGGTGCCCCCCGCACCTTTGGGCGCCCTGCGGCACGGCGGCTCGCCCCCTCTTCCCTCCGCTGCCCCCCTCCAGGCAGGGTGCTCACCATGGGGGGGGCTCCGAGGGGCAGTGATGGGGGGGGGGGGTGAACCCCAGGGGCATCACGCACCCCCCAGGGACGTATGGGGACGGGGACAAGCGGGTCTGATGGAGGTGCCGGCGGAGGCACCGGGTGCGTCACGCCGGGGGTTTGCCCTGCATGTACACGGTGGCGGTTTCAGTAGGTCCTACAAAAACGGACCAAATCCCCCCCCCCCCCCGCCCCCCGCAACGAAACCAGACCCACTCGCGGTGCGTATTTCAGCCGAGGCCGTGGGGCTTTGAAGGTGCCACCGTCGGGGCTGGCGGCGGGACGGGCAGAGGGACGCGGGGTGTCACCGGGCAGCGCGCCGGGACGGGGAAAGCCCCGTCGCCGCCGGTGAGAGCGTTGGCTCGCCGAAACCTCCGCCGGCGCTGCCGCGTCCCTCCGTGGGAGAGGATGTGGGGCGGCTCATCTCCCGCTCCCGTTTCTATGGCAATAACTGTGTATAAAGGATGACCCTGAACGCCGATCGTTCACAACTCGGTTATGAAAAATTCAATAAGCACATAAATAGATCTTATACGGGGATAAAAACACCGAGGTTTCCGTAAGCAGCAGCTCTTGCCACTCCCGCCGAAGGAATATTTATCCTTGGGGGGGGCCGGGGGACGCGTGGGGGGCCGGGATGGAGTTTTTGTCTGCGCCTTTGTTCCTGGAGCCGGGGAGCGGCGCGTGCGCTGGCAAAGCCGGCGTGCGGCACGCAAGCAGCTACTCGCCCCGGCCCTGTCCTTCGTGGCCCCCGGGGCCACCGTGACCTGGGCTGGGGAGCACCGAGGGCGTCGGGGAGTGGGAAGGACCATGGAATCGTGGAATCCCAGGTGGGATCATCCGGTCCAACGTTTCTCGGCAAGGCACGGTGTGGACAAGACGGCGCAGCCCCCTGCCCAGCGGGACCTTAAAAGCGTCCAACGATGGGGAATCCACCACTTCCCCGGGGACATTATTCCAACGGTTGGTTGTTCTCAGCGTGAAACATTTTCCTCTTGTGTCCCATCGGAATCTCCCCAGGAGTAACCGGTACCCATCACCCCGCGTCTTTTCCACGCGCCTCCTTGTGAAAAGGGAGTCTCCGTCTCCTTCGTCGCCTTTAAATTCTGGAACGTGCTGATAACATCTCCCCAAACCTTCTTTTCCCGAGGCCGAACAACCGCCGTTCTCTCAGCCTCCCCTCATGGCAGGCGGCCCCGGCCTTGCAGCATCTCGGTGGCCCTTCTCTGGACCCTCTCCAGCCTGGCCACAGCTTTTGTGTGTAGTGGGGACCAAAACTGAGCACAGTATTCCAGGTGTGGCCAGACCAGCGCCGAGCAGAGCGGGATAACGATTCTTTCTCTCCGCTGGCGATGCCCTCGGTGACGCAGCCCAGCGGCCCCGTTGGCTTTCACCGCCGCAGCAGCACCCCGCTCGCGCCTATCAAGCGCGTTGTCACCAGGACCCCGGGGCCCTTCCCACCGAGCTGCTCCCCGGCCGGGTAGAGCCCAACCGGTGCCGCGCTCCGGGAGTATGGTCTTTCCCAGGCGCGAGACCTCACGCTCCTCCCTGTTGAACTGCGTGAGGCTCTCGTTGGCGCATTCCTCCCGCCGGTCCCGCAGCTCTTCCCGCAGGGCGGCTCTCCCTTCCCAAGCGTCCACGTTCCCCCCCAGTTCGGTGTCATCGGCAAACGCCGTCAGGGCACCCTCCATCCCATCGCCCGGATCACGTATGAAGATACCAAGCGGTGCTGCGCCCCGTATCGATCCTTGGGGGACCCCACTTGGCACCGGTTGGCAGTTTGAGAAGGAGGTGGTGACCACCACCCTCGGGGGGCCAGTGGCCAAGCCGGTCCCCCCGCCACCGCCTGGACTCCTGCCTGTCCCATAACGCTTCGGTTTCTCTCCGGGGAGGCTGTGGGGATGCATGTTGGAAGCCTTGGAGGAATCCAGGCGGACCGTGCCTGGTCCCGGTGATGCTCCGGCAGCGCGGCACAAACCAAGGTGACCAGGAATGACGCCGCGGTTGTCCCCCCCCCTCTCCACCCGCTCACCCTGGCGAGCAAACCCCGTCCCCTCGCGCCCCAAAGCCCTTTCCCATCGATGCACCCAAAGGTGCTCCTCATGGTCTGTAGGACACGACCACCTGCCCAGGGACCCCCGGTCCCACCGCTGACCCCCACCATCACCCCGGAGTGACCCAACCTCCCCGGAGCGATGCTCTCTCCTGCGGACAGCCCGTCCCCGTGGCCGGATGGAGCAGGAGCATCCCCAGCCCCGCTCCTGCCGGTTGCTGCCGTGTGGGAAGCGTGTCCTAAACCTGTCCTTCTCCGCGTGCTTCGCGCGTATAAATAGTCGCACGGTCTTATTTATAATTAACCATTCTTAAAGTCAGCTGCAAAAGGCGGGGAGACGAGACTCCCTCTTGCCTGCCGCCGAGGCAGTAAAATTTTAAGGAGCGATAAAACTCCCACATGCTCGGGAGGAGGAATTCGGGTATATTTAAGTATTTCTGGTTAAAAAAAGGCTTCGGCCGTGTGTTTTCTGCGCGCCAATCCCGCCTCCCCCCCCCCCCCCCGCCCCCCGTTTCGGGTGGGATTTGCTCCGCTCCCCCCGTGACGGAGTGACCATTTCGTGGGGAGTGGGGACGGAGCAGCCGCGGTTCCCGGCGCTGGTGGCAGCAGCCCCCTGTGCCCCATCCTCTCCCTCGCCGGGGGGATGCCCGCGAGGCACCGGGTGCCGCGGGACCCTTCCCATGGCGGGATGAAGGGGGTCCCGCCGTCCCTCCCCGGGGAGCGGCCGTTAAATACACCCGTCCCCGTGGGTGACGGCGGTTCCCGGCCTCTCGCGGCGCGTCGGGGCGGCTCCGGCTCGGCCTTTCCGGGGTTGCCCGGAGCCGGTTGGGGGGTCCCTGGAGCGATTTGGGGACCCATGGGCTGAGCTCCACCGCCGCCTCCGCGCTGCCCCTCGTCAGGCGCCCCAATTAGCGGGGTGGGAATGAGGAGGGGGCGACGCGGCGCTGCCCGTGGGGCGGCGCTGGGGCCGCGCTCTGGGCAGAGGAGGTGGCGGGAGAGGGGTGCCCCGTCTCAGCCCCGGCCCGCGCACGTGGGGCTGCACCCCTCGGCAGCAGCCGCTGCACCTCCCGCGGGGGTCCTGCACCGCACAGGACCGGCCCGCAGCACGAAGGAGCATCCCGCATCGCACAGGACCATCCTGCATCACACAGGAGCATGCTGCGCTGCACTGCACAGGATCATCCTGCATCACACAGGACCATTCCATGTTGTACAGGACCATCCTGCAGCACACAGGACCATCCTGCATCGCACAGGAGCATCCTGAGTTGCGTAGGACCATCTTGCATCGTGCAGGATCACTCTGTGTTGCACAGGATCGTGCTGCATCACACAGGACCATTCCATGTTGTACCAGATCATCCCGCATCGCACAGGAGCATGCTGCAGCATACAGGAGCATCCCGCATCGCACAGGACCATCCTGCATCGCACAGGAGCATCCTGAGTTGCGTAGGACCATCTTGCGCAGGATCACTCTGTGTTGCACAGGATCGTGCTGCATCGCACAGGAGCATGCTGCACTGCACAGGATCATCCTGCATCACACAGGACCGTTCCATGTTGTACCGGATCATCCCGCATCGCACAGGAGCATGCTGCAGCACACAGGACCATCCTGCATCGCACAGGACCATCCTGCATCGCACAGGAGCATCCTGAGTTGCGTAGGACCATCTTGCGCAGGATCACTCTGTGTTGCACAGGATCGTGCTGCATCGCACAGGAGCATCCTGCACTGCACAGGATCATCCTGCATCACACAGGACCGTTCCATGTTGTACCGGATCATCCCGCATCGCACAGGAGCATGCTGCAGCACACAGGACCATCCTGCATCGCACAGGACCATCCTGCATCGCACAGGAGCATCCTGAGTTGCGTAGGACCATCTTGCGCAGGATCACTCTGTGTTGCACAGGATCGTGCTGCATCGCACAGGAGCATCCTGCACTGCACAGGATCATCCTGCATCACACAGGACCGTTCCATGTTGTACCGGATCATCCCGCATCGCACAGGAGCATGCTGCAGCACACAGGACCATCCTGCATCGCACAGGACCATCCTGCATCGCACAGGAGCATCCTGAGTTGCGTAGGACCATCTTGCGCAGGATCACTCTGTGTTGCACAGGATCGTGCTGCATCGCACAGGAGCATGCTGCACTGCACAGGATCATCCTGCATCACACAGGACCGTTCCATGTTGTACCGGATCATCCCGCATCGCACAGGAGCATGCTGCAGCACACAGGACCATCCTGCATCGCACAGGAGCATGCTGCATCGCACAGGAGCATCCTGAGTTGCGTAGGACCATCTTGCATCGTGCAGGATCACTCCATGTTGCACAGGATTGTGCTGCATCGCACAGGAGCATCCTGCACTGCACAGGATCATCTTGCATCACACAGGACCGTTCCATGTTGTACCGGATCATCCCACATCACACAGGATCATTCTGGATCACACAGGACCATCCTGCATCGCACAGGACCATCCTGCATCGCACAGGAGCATTCTGAGTTGCGTAGGACCATCTTGCATTGCGCAGGATCACTCCGTGTTGCACAGGATTGTGCTGCATCGCACAGGAGCATCCTGCATCACACAGGACCGTTCCATGTTGTAGAGGAGCATCCTGCATCGCACAGGACCATGCTGCGCTGCACTGCACAGGATCATCCTGCATCACACAGGACCATTCCATGTTGTACAGGACCATCCTGCATTACACAGGACCATCCTGCATCGCACAGGAGCATCCTGAGTTGCGTAGGACCATCTTGCATCGCGCAGGATCACTCCATGTTGCACAGGATCGTGCTGCATCGCACAGGATCGTTCCACGTTGTACAGGACCATCCTGCATCACACAGGACCATCCTGCATCACACAGGAGCATCCTGCATTGCACAGGACCATCCTGCATCACACAGGAGCATCCTGAGTTGCGTAGGACCATCTTGCATCGCGCAGGATCACTCCGTGTTGCACAGGATCGTGCTGCATCACACAGGACCGTTCCATGTTGTACAGGATCATTCTGGATCACACAGGACCATCCTGCATCGCACAGGAGCATCCTGCATCACACAGAATTGTTCTGTGTGGTACAGGATCATCCCACACTGCACAGGAGCATTCTGAGTTGCACAGGATTGTCCTGCGTCGTGCAGGAGCGTCCTGCATCGCACAGCAGCACCCTGCATCACACAGGACCATCCTGCATTGCACAGGACCATCCTGCATCGCACAGGAGCATTCCATGTTGTACAGGATCATCCTGCACTGCACGGGAGCATCCTGCATTACACAGGAGCATCCTGCATCTCACAGGACCATGCTGCATTGCATAGGAGCATTCTGTATCACACGGGATCGTTCCATGTTGTACAGGACCATCCTGCATCACAAAGGAGCATCCCATACTGCACAGGACCATCCTGCATCACAAAGGATCATCCTGCACCACACAGGATCATCCCATACTGCACAGGAGCATCCTGATTTGCACAGGATCGTCCTGCATCGCACGGGAGCATCCTGCATCACACAGGACCATTCTGCACTGCGCGGGAGCATCCTGCATCATGCAGGAGCACCCTTCACTGCACAGGAGCATCCTGAGTTGCACAGGATCATCCTGCATCACACAGGACCGTTCCATGTCGTACAGGATCATCCTGCATCGCACAGGAGCATCCCGTGCTGCACAGGATGGTGCTGCATCGCACAGAATCACCCTGCATCTCACAGATCATCCTGCGTTGCACCAGATCATCCTGCGTTGCGCAGGATTGTTCCACGTTGTACCGGATCATCCTGCGTCACACAGGAGCATCCTGAGTCGCACAGGACCGTCCCGCGTTGCCCAACACCGTCCCCTGTTCGTAGGATCCTCCTGCGTCGCCCAGGACGGTGCTGGTTTGCACGTCGCAGCGCGCCGGCGCGCCGAGCTGCGCTAACGGTGCTGCTGGAGGCGCCCCCGGGGGGTGCCGGGGCACAGCGCCCCACCGCCTGCCCCGTGCCCCCCGGCGCTGGGGGAGCACGCAGCTCCTGCGGGGAGACCGTGCCCCGCCGAGGCTCTCTAATCAAGCAGGGTGCATTAATTACAGGCTGGGGAGGCAGGCACCGCGCCAACGAGCCTGGGGGGTGACGCGCCCCTGCTGCCTGCCCCCGCTGCGCAGCCCGCACCTCTGCCCGCGTGGGGATTCCCGGGCTGCGGCTGCATCCCGGCCTGCGTCCCGGCGGCTGTGCCGGGAGACGGCGTGGCTGAGGCCGGCGAGCGCGGGGATAGCAGCCCCGTCCCCTCCTCGGCCCAGCGCGTGGGGGGGGTCCCCCCCAGTTGCTCCAGTTGGCGGCAAACCCTAAAGCAAGACCCCGGTCCTCAGGTGCCCCCCGGGCAGGCGTTTGCTGGGCACGGAGCCTTTGGGGTGTCCCTCAGCCCGGCAGGGCAGGGCAGGCAGGGATGGGCAGGGCAGGCAGGGATGGGCAGGCAGGGATGGGCAGGGCAGGCAGGGATGGACAGGGATGGGCAGGCAGGGCTGGGCAGGGCAGGCAGGGATGGGCAGGCAGGGATGGGCAGGGATGGGCAGGCAGGGATGGGCAGGGCAGGCAGGGCAGGGCAGGCAGGGATGGGCAGGGCAGGACAGTGCAGGCAGGGCAGGCAGAGAAGTAAAGGCAGCACAGGCAGGGCAGGCAGTGCAAGCAGGGCAGGCAGGGCTGTACAGGCAGTGCAGGCAGGGCCTTACAGGCAGTACAGGCAGGGCAGTGCAGGCAGGGCAGTACTGCGCAGGCAGGGCAGTACAGGCGGTACAGGCAGGGCAGTACAGGCAGGGCAGGCAGTGCAGGCAGGACAGTACAGGCAGGGCAGGCAGTACAGGCAGGGCTGTACAGGCAGTACAGGCAGGGCAGGCAGTGCAGGCAGGGCTGTACAGGCAGTACGGGCAGTACAGGCAGGGCAGGCAGGGCTGTACAGGCAGGGCAGGCAGTGCTGGCAGGGTTGTACAGGCAGTACGGGCAGTACAGGCAGGGCAGGCAGTGCAGGCAGGGCCTTACAGGCAGTACAGGCAGGGCAGTACAGGCAGGGCAGTACAGGCAGGGCAGGCAGTGCAGGCAGGGCTGTACAGGCAGGGCCGGCAGGGCAGTACAGGCAGGGCAGGCAGTGCAGGCAGGGCTGTACAGGCAGGGCCGGCAGGGCAGGCTGCCCGCCTCCCTCGCCCGGGTGAAAACCCGGCGGCATCGTGGCGGCGGGAGCCGTGTGAGGGGAGGGCGGGCATGGCGCCGCGTCGCCCGTCTCCCCGTGCCCGCCCTGCCCGCCACGTTGCCCCGCTCCCTTTCCCCGGGGCACGGGGGCGTCGATGGTGCTGCTAACCCCCAGCGACCCCCCAGCCCCTGCTGCCGCCCTGCCCCGCTGCCCTGCCACACCGCGCCGGGGTGGTCCGGGCAGACGGCGGTGCCCGCTGCGGCAGGGCCGGTGGGTGCCCGGCTGGGCAAAGCCCCTCGGCGGCAGGGCCGGCACGACGCGCACCGCCGCGGCGCACCACCGCGGACAGTCCCTTTTGGGGTCCCACCGGCATCCCCGGTCGCCCCCGTGGCTCTCCGGAAAGCTGGGGGGTGGGCTGCCCCGGCGCTCACCGGCGTGCCGTGCCCGCCACCGTGCCCACGGGAGCTGCCGGCGGAGGGGGCCGGGGGGGGGGGAAGGGGGGGTTGGCACCTCTCCCAGCCCGCGGCGCTGGAAAATTAAACTTTTTACCCTGAGTAAGGCAAAGTTGGTTATTGAAGCGGCTCTGCCGCTAATGAGCCCCGCGCAGCCCCCATCAATTATTCAGCGGAACAGCTAATGAAGGGGCGGGGGGTTGGGGGGGGGGGGCGGGGGGGGGCTCCGGGACTCCCCAGCCTGCGGTTATCGATAAGGGGGGAGCGGGGGGGTGGGGGGGGGGTGGCTGTGGGGCTGCACCAGGAGGGCAAAACGGGGGCGAGGGGAGAAGAGAAGGGGGGGGGGGTCCTGCAGGGGAGGGGGGACACCCCACGGGCACCGAGTTGGGCTTACGGGCAGAGCGGCTGGGTTGTGCGCCCCCCTCCAAGCATCGGCCCCCCCGGGGGGGGCACAGCCCCGCCACGGCAGAGCCTGTGCCTGGCTGAGCCCCGCGTGGGGGTCCCGCTCCGTGGGGTCCCTACTCCGTGGTCCTGGTCCACGGGGGTCACTGCTCCGTGGGGTCCCTGGTCCTTCTCTGGGGGGGTCTCTGCTCTGGGGGGGTTCCTGCTCTGTGATCCTGCTCCGTGGGGGTGACTGCTCGGTGGTCCTGCTCTGGGGGGTCACGGCTCCGTGGGGTCCCTGGTCCTTCTCTGGGGGGGTCGCTGCTGTGTGGGGGTCACTACTCTGTGGTCCTAATCCATGGGGGTCCCTGGTCCATGGGGGTCCCTGCTTCGTGGTCCTGTTCCATGGGGGTCACTGCTCGGTGGTCCTGCTGCGTGGGGGTCCCTGCTGCGTGGGGGTCCCTGCTGCGTGGGGGTCCCTGGTTCATGGGGGTCCCTACTCTGTGGCCCTGTTCCATGGGGGTGACTGCTCCGTGGTCCTGCTGCGTGGAGGTCCCTGTTCCATGGGGGTCACTGCTCGGTGGTCCTGGTCCCTGGTCCTGCTCTGTGGTTGTCCCTGGTCCATGGGGGTCACTGCTTGGTGGTCCTGCTCTGTGGGGTCACTGCTTCATGAGGGTCCTTGCTCTGTGGTCCTGCTCCGTGGAGGTCCCTGGTCCATGGGGGTCACTGTTCTGTGGGGGCCACTGTTCCATGGTCCTGTCCATGGGGTCCCTACTCTGTGGTCCTGGTCCATGGGGGACCCTGTCCCATGGGGGTCACTGTTGTGTGGTCCTGGTCCCTGGTCCTGCTCTGTTGGGTCACTGCTCCATGGGGTCACTGCTCAGTGGTCCTGGTCCATGGGGGTCCCTCCTCCACTGGGGTCCCTGCTCCGGGTCCCTGCTCCGGGGGGGTCCCTGGTCCTGCCCCGTGCCCCCCCTGGGGCCATCGTCCCCCAACGGAGCATCCCCCGACCCTCCATCCCACCTCCCAACCTCTGCTCCCTCCCGGCAGTGAGTTTTTGGGGGCGACCTCTTGGCTCCCCCCTCTCCCCATCCGGCATTAGCGCCGAAACAGCACCCATGTCCTGGCGGGGGGGGGCGGCGAGGGCCCTCCCCCCCCCCTCCCAGCCCCCCCCAGCTCAGTGCCCACCCTGGGGCAGTCCTGGGGCGGGGGGGTCCCAGTTTGGGGGTGTCAGTGTGGAGGAAGCCCTTGGGGGGGGGGGAGAAGCACCTTCCTCCCCCCACAGCATCTCTCCTCATCAGCGCGCTTCGTCCTCCTGCGCTCACTCGGGTTTGGGGGGGGGTGGGTGGTGGATGGGGGTCTGCCATGGGGGGGGGGGATCCTGTGCTGCACCCTGTGGGGAGGTTTCTCCTCAGCTAATTAATTGCTGAAGTAATTGCCTCATATCAAATAATGCAAATAATGCAAATAGTGCAAATAGTGCAAATAGTGCAAATAATGCGGATGCCGGGAGGCGGGTGGGGCCGCGGCGCGGTGAGCTGGTGGCTGGCGGCGGCGGGACCGGTGGGGGCTTTGGGGCCGGGGGAGGTTTTTACCCCCTGTCCGTACACACGCACCCTCTTTTATAATTTTTTTTTTCCTATATTTGTGAGTTTTTTTGTTTTCCAGCCGGTTCCGCTGGCGGGTGCCGGCACGGAGCGGAGCAGCACTGCGGCGCGATGCTCGGCCGGCGCTCCCCAAACCCCTCCTCTGCCCGCTGCGCGCGGTGCCGTCACCCATCCCTCAGAGCCAGAAATATGATAAATATCTGTATTTTATCAATGCCTGCATTTTTTTTTTTTTTTCCTTTTTTTTTTTCATACATCAAATGCAAATGAGCATCATAAAGCGAAGACAGGTCCCCTGTAAATGTGACTTCAGGGATGCTCTCGGGGGAGCCTCATCCCGCCTTCCCAGCTAAAATATATACGTTTGAGCGCTATAAATATGTGCAAATAGAGAGGCGCTAATTTAATCCCGCGTTCTGCTTTCCCGGCGAGACTCGGCAGCCTGACGCCTTCGCGGCGCGCGCGGGGGCCGGCGGCAGCGGGATGCGACCCCCGGGGGGAGAAAAAAAAAGGAGGGGGGGACCAGGAGGGATGAGCGGCCGCAGCGGTGCCAGGAGGAGCCAAATGGGGCATCTCTGCTTTTTTTTTGGGGGGGGGGAATGAGGTTTCTGCCTCTGTTGCTGCAGGGCACAGCTGCAGTCGTGTCCCCCCCCCAGGTTGTGGCCACACCAGTCCGTGCCCCCCACCCCACCTTGGACCAGCGACCTCCCGCAGCCCTTTCCAGCCTGCGATACCCTAAAACGCCTCCGCTTTTGGCAAATGATGTATTTTTAATGGGATTTTGGGGGGTTTGCCTCATTTTTTTCACGTGGGGGCGCGGCCCGGGGATGGGGGGGGGGCGCTGCTGGGGCAGTGTCGGGATGTGGTGACCCCAAATACTGCGGATACGGTGTCAGGATGTGGTGACCCCAAATGCTGCGATGCGGTGACACCAGATGCTGCAGGTGCACGCTGTTGGGACACGGTGACCCCAAAAGCTGCAGCGTTGGGGATGTGGTGACCCCAAAGGCTGCAGATGTGCAGTTGTCAGGATATATTGACCCCAAATACTGCGGATACAGCATCGGGTCGTGGTGACCCCAAATGCTGCCATGTGGTGACACCAGATGCTGAGATGCGGTGACACCAGACGCTGCAGGCGCATGCTGTCAGGACAGAGTGACCCCAAAAGCTGCAGCGTTGGGGATGTGGTGACCCCAAGTGCTGCAGATGTGCAGTGTCAGGATATATTGACCCCAAATACTGCGGATATGGTGTCAGGATGTGGTGATCCCAAATGCTGCCATGTGGTGACACCAGATGCTGCAGGTGCGCAGTGTTGGGACGTGGCGACCCCAAAAACTGCGGCATTTGGGAAGTGCTGAGCTCAAAGGCTGCAGATGCGCAGTGACCCCAAGTGCTGCAGATGTGGAGACGGCAGATGCTGCAGATGTGTGGGGTTGGGACACGGTGACCCCAAGTGCTGCAGATGTGCAGTGTCAGGATGTGTTGACCCCAAAAGCTGCAGATACAGCATCAGGTCGTGGTGACCCCAAATGCTGCCATGCGGTGACACCAGGCGCTGCAGGCACATGCTGTTGGGACATGGTGACCCCAAAAGCTGCAGCGTTGGGGATGTGGTGACCCCAAGTGCTGCAGATGTGCAGTGTAGGGACACGTTGACCCCAAATACTGCGGATACAGTGTCAGGTCGTGGTGACCCCAAACACTGTGATGCAGTGACACCAGACGCTGCAGGTGCACGCTGTTGGGACACGGTGACCCCAAATGCTGCACTGTCAGGATGTGGTGACCCCAAAGGCTGCAGATGTGCAGTGTTGGGATTTGGTGACACCAGATACTGCAGCTGCACGGTGTTGGGACACAGGGACCCCAAAAGCTGCCGCATTTGGGATGTGGTGACCCCAAAGGTTGCAGATGTGGTGACCGCAAGTGCTGCAGATGTGCAGTGTAGGGACACGTTGACCTCAAATACTGCGGATACAGCGTCAGGTCGTGGTGACCCGACATGCTGCGATGCGGTGACACCAGACGCTGCGCACCGCGTTGGGACACGGTGACCCCAAACCAAGTGCTGCAGATGTGCAGTGTCAGGATGTGGTGACCCGAAATACTGCAGATACGGTGTCAGGTCGTGGTGACCCCAAAAGCCGAGATGTGGTGACAGCAGAGGCTGCAGGCGCGCGCTGCCGGGACGGGGTGGCGGTGCCGGGCAGGGGGTCCCCGGGCAGCCCCCCGCTCTGGCTGCCTTAGCGGGCACCGGCACGGTTCGGCAGCACGCGGCCACCTCCCGCCTCCCCGCTGCCGTCTGCTTCCCTCTTCCCGACAGCCTCGATTTTGGTCGGGATTAGTGGTAAAAATACGCCGCGCTCCCACACGGGCTCTGCGGCAGCAGCCGAGTTGCCATCACGACTCGGATGCCGGCCACGCGCCCGCCGGCACCGGGGAAAGGAGGGGACGGCAGCGCCAACTCCCCAGTGTCACCGCCGGCCCCGGTTCGGCTGCCCTGGGGACCGGCACCATCGTCCTGCCCGGTGCCACCGGTGCCAAGGGCAGGATCCGGCTGGAAGCCCTTCGGTGGCTTGCCCGGGGTCCTGTGCCGCGGCAGCGCCGCGAATCCTGCCCGCTGCCGGGATCTAGCGCGGGTCCTCAGCGTTCGGGTCTCGCTCCGGCGCGGTGCCCGCAGTTACCGGGTGGCGTCGTTGCGGTGACTGATGGTGCGGTGGTTTCTCCCAAAGTCCATAAATCCTCCCGGAGATCCATCGCCGGCACTCGGCACCGGCACGAGCACTGCCGGGTGGGCGAACCTTGCGCGGGGCCGTCCCTGCTCCCCCCGCTCACCGCGCCGGTCGCGGTTATGGCACAGCAAGGAGAGGGGGAAAAGCTGGTGAGGGCCCAGAAGTGAGGGGTGGAAAGTCCCCGCTCCAGCGGCGATGGGGCATCAACGGTAAATCAGGGAAAATTCCGCCCCTCCCCCCCCCTCCCCCCCGGAAAAATTGGGGAGAGGTTTTTTCCTGAGCTCCCGGAGGGCGGGGGGGAAGGGGGGCGATGCCGGCGCCGTGCGGTGCGGTGATCGCCCCCGGCTCCCGCAGGGAAGCCGGCAGGATTAGATGTTTATTAGCGCCTTCGTGCCGGGGAGTTTCTCCGCGGACAATCAGTCCTCTCATCCCGTATCGATTTGTACAATGATATATATCAAATGATATCTACGTATAATTTCTTATATATGTAATATATTACATATTTGCTTCGGTATTGCGGGGCGGCGATCGGCCCCGCTCCCGCGTCCCCTCGGCCCAGCCGGGACCAGCCACATCCCGCTGCAGCGTGCCGGGGCCCGATCCGGCGGCCTGCCCTGCCTGCGGGGGGGGGGGGGGCACCTCCGGGATACTCCGGGAAGGCCCGGGATGCTGCTGGATACCCTAAGAAGCTGTGGGATGTCCCGGGATGCTGTGGGATGCCACAGGATGCTGTGGGATACTCTAGGAAACTGTGGGATGTCCCGGGATGCTGTGGGATACTCTAGGAAACTGTGGGATATCCCGGGATGCTTTGGGATGCCACGGGATGCTGTGGGATACTCTAGGAAACTGCAGGATGCCCTGGGATGCCCCAGGATGCTGCGGGATGCCCCAGGAAGCTGTGGGATGTCCCGGGATGCTGTGGGATACCCCAGGATGTTGTGGGATACTCTAGGAAACTGTGGGATATCCCGGGATGCTTTGGGATGCCACGGGATGCTGTGGGATACTCTAGGAAACTGTGGGATGTCCCGGGATGCTGTGGGATGCCTCAGGATGCTGTGGGATACTCTAGGAAACTGCAGGATGCTCTGGGATGCCCCAGGATGCTGCGGGATGCCCCAGGAAGCTGTGGGATGTCCCGGGATGCTGTGGGATACTCTAGGAAACTGTGGGATATCGCGGGATGCTTTGGGATGCCACGGGATGCTGTGGGATACTCTAGGAAACTGTGGGATGCCCTGGGATGCTGTGGGATGACCCGGGATGCTGTGGGATACCCCGGGAGGCTGTGGGATACTCTAGGAAACTGTGGGATATCCCAGGATGCTTTGGGATGCCACGGGATGCTGTGGGATACTCTAGGAAACTGTGGGATGCCCTGGGATGCTGCTGGATACCCCGGGATGCTGCAGGATGCCCCAGGATACTGTGGGATGCCTTGGGATGCTGCAGGATGCCCTAGGAAGTTGCAGGATGTCCCGGGATGGTGTGGGATGCCCTGGGATGCTGTGGAATGACTCAGGGTGCTCTGGGATGCCCTGGAATCCTCCAGGATGCTCCAGAATGCTGCGGGATAGCCTAGGAAGCTGCAGGATGCCCTGGGATGCTGCTGGATGTTCTGGGATGCTGCAGGATGCCCCAGGATGCTGCGGGATACCCTAGGAAGCTGCAGGATGCTCTGGGATGCTGCTGGATGCTGTGGGATGTACTGGGATGCTGCGGGATATCCTAGGAAACTGCAGGATGCCCCAGGATGCTGTAGGATGCCCTGGGATGCTGCGGGATACCCTAGGAAGCTGCAGGATGTCCCGGGATGCTGCGGGATACCCCAGGATGCTGCGGGATACCCCGGGATGCTGCAGGATGCCCTGGGATACTGCAGGTTGTCCCGGGATGCTGCAGGATTCTTTGGGATGCTGCGGGATACTGCGGGATGCCCAGAGAATGCTGCGGGATGCTTTTCCCCAGCCCTCCGCCTCCATCCCTGCCAGGATGGGGCCGGGGTCGGAGCGCCCTGCGCAGCCCCGGCAGCCGCCTCCATGCCCTCGCGCCGCCGGCGCCGGGTCTCGCTGCTGGGCAGAAGCGTTTAGCAGAAGTGATTTGTAGCGGAGTTCTGTGGAGACCCCGGGGGAGAGCGGCGGCAGCCGCACGCTGCAGCATTTTAAACCACATCCCTCATCTGTGCAGATTAATACATTACGCCTTCCCGGGAAGAGCAGCAGAGCTGCGGTTTTCGGGTTTAGTTATTTAATTTTTTTTTTTCCCGAGCGCTGGGTAACTTTGCCGGGCTCACGTAGCCGCCGGGGAGCGCCGAGCGGCCCCCTCCACCTCACCGCACGGCAGCCGGCGCGTTTCTGGGGCTGAAGCACGCGCATCCCCTCCTTTTTAGGTTTTCCTTTTCCAAAAGCAGGCTTCGCCCGTGTGGGTTTGGGAGGCGTCAGAGGCAGCGAGAGGATGCGAGGTGGCATCCGGAGCCGCGGCGCAGTCTGTCCAGGCTGGGAGTTATTTGCGTGCCGGGATCCCCCCCGGCGCCGCGGCAGCTCTTCACCGCCCTGTAAAAATGCTGCTCTTTGCGCTTTTTTTTGTTGTTGTTGTTATTTTATTTAAGGGATCGGACACTTCCTCAGCTATTTCTTCAAATCATTTTCTTTAGGAAAAAAAAAAAAAAAACAAAATTGCTGTCATGGTGCATAAGCCCTCGCCGCCGCGGCTCCCTTCCCCCAGCCCCTGCTCGCTCCGCGGAGGAGGAGGAGGAGGAGGAAGGGAAGACACGCTCTTGGCAGCTCTGGCTCCTCATTTCCCCCTCCCAGCGCAGTGCTGGAGGATGCTCCGTGCCGGAGCAGCGCGTTTGTGCCGCGGCAGGGATGCGTGCCATGGCCTGGCAATGCCATACCGATGCCGTGCCGGAGCCGTGCCCGCCTGCTGCCGCCCGGTGCCAGTGTGCCGCGAGGAGGAGGAGGAGGAGGAGGAGGAGGAGGAAGATGAGTCTCTGCTCCTTCCTCCCGCTCACAACCAGGGTCCGTGCACGGTGCAGCCGGTGCCGGACGGCTTCTGAGGCCACCGCGGTGGGGGGTCTGGCAGCCACCGAAAACCCGTCCCCCCCTCCCCTGTCCGTCCCCCTTGGGTTTCCAAAAATCTTCCTTTCCTGACCCATTTTTTTTTCCAGGCAGAGGATGTCAGTGCCACCAAGGAGGGGGCACAGGCAGGGACGGGGGTGTCCCGTCACCCGGGGGGGACCCGGCGGGGTGGGCCGCCCCTCCTGTCCCGGCGGTGAAACTCCTGCCAGAGTCCGTGGAAATGTTTTGCTTCCATCAGAGACAGCATGGAGTGGGGGAAAAAAAGGGGGGGAAAAGGGGTTTTTTTGCCTCACACCGGCACCGGGCTCTGCAGTCGCGGTGATGGAGGGGGTGGAGGGGACGGGGACAGGGGTGGGGAAAGGACAGGGATGGGATGGGATGGGATGGGATGGGATGGGATGGGATGGGATGGGATGGGATGGGATGCGATGGGATGGGATGGGATGGGATGGGATGGGGATACAACAGGGACAGGGATGGGGACAGGGACCAGGGACAGATATGGGGATGCAATAGGGATGCAAATGGGGACAGAGACAGGGATGGGGATGGACCAGGGACAGGGATGGGATGGGATGGGATGGGATGGGATGGGGATGGGGATGGGGACAGGGACCAGGGACAGGGATGGGGAATGGGAATAGGGATGCAATGGGGATACGACAGGGACAGGGATGGGGACAGGGACCAGGGACAGATATGGGGACAGGGACCAGGGACAGATATGGGGATGCGATAGGGACAGGGACACGTCCTCCTGGATTGCGGTCTGGCTCGCGCACCCCCAGCCAGGCTGCGGCCACGGCACCACCTCGGTGGGGTCCTGGGGTGCGCCGGAGCAGAGCCGGGGCCCGCGAGCCGCCAGGGACCCCCACCGGTCCCCAGTGCGGGGCTGGGGACCCCGCCAGTCCCAGCTGGGGTGGCCGTGCCATGCAGTGGGGAGAGCCTGGAGGGGAGCTGGGGGTCCCGCAGGTTCCCTCCCCTATAGCCCCCCCCAGCCCCCACCACCATCGCCCCCCGGCACAGGGGGTTTAGCTTCGAGTGGTCCAAACCCCCCATTGGAATCGCGAGCAAAATGGTTGCGCCGCGGTGTCACCGGCTGCTTCTCGCCCCGCCGGCCCCGGTTCCCCATCGCCGGGGGGTCGGGGGGGGTGGGGTGGGGTCCCCCCACCTGCGTCGGGTGCCGCGAGGGGACAGCGCAGCCCTTCAGTAGGGTGCGATACCACCACTTGGGAAATTATTAATTAATTGCTTAAACGAGAGCTGGTCTCCCTTCCCGGGTTTGGTGCTGCGGCTGTATGCGGTGCTGCCGGTGCGGTGCCGATGGTGCGGTGCCGGTGATGCGGTGCCGGTGGTGTCACCATCACCGCAAGCTTTCCCGGAGTGTCCCTGGGTGCTCCCGGCCGGAGCAGGGCAGCAGTTTGTCCCTGTCACCTCTGCGGGCGCCGAGCCGGTGGGCACCGAGCTGTGCCCCCGTTCCGGCAACCCGGTGAGTGCCGCCGTTCCAACCGCAACCGGGGGGTCCGCGCGGCGCCAGACCTCGGAAACCCCTCAGCCACCAGTGACGGGTGTGCCGGAGTCACCCCAAAGTGCTCGGCCGCCACTGTCCCCTCAGCCTCGCCGGCACGGTGGGGGCTGCCGTCCTCATCCTCGTCGGCACGCAGCCGGCGGGAGCAGGGCTGCGGTGTCGCCGGCTGGCGGCAGGGCCGGCAGGGTCCCCCGGTCCCTTTGCCAGCGGCTGTGCCACCAGTGCTCTGTCACAGCCCGAGCGCTCAGACGGCTGCGAAGTGTCGTTCCCGGCACTTCATTAATAACGAATTATGTAAAATAAAATTAATAATGCAGGACTTCCCGCTTTAATCACCTGTGCCACCGCCGGCGCACAGACATCCCTGCTGGCTCGTCCCTTTGTCGTCCCCATGTCCCCATCCCTTCTGGCTCTTCCATGGCTTGTCACCGTGTCCCCATCCCTGCTGGCTCTGTCCCTGCTCATCCCCATGTCCCCGTCCCTGTGGACTCTTCCCCTTTTTGTCACCGTGTCCCCATCCCTGATGGCTCTTCTCCTGCTCGTCCCCATGTCCCCATCCCTGATGGCTCTTCTCCTGCTCGTCCCCATGTCCCCATCCCTGATGGCTCTTCTCCTGCTCATCCCCTTGTCCCCATCCCTGCTCGTCCCCATGTCCCCATCCCTGCTGGCTCTGTCCCTGCTCATCCCCATGTCCCCGTCCCTGCTCGTCCCCATGTCCCCATCCCTGCTGGCATTGCCTCTGCTCGTCCCCATGTCCCCATCCCTGCTGGCTCTGCCCCTGCTCATCCCCATCCCTACTCGTCCCCGTGTCCCCACCCCTGCTGGCCCCAGGGCTGTCCCAGGCTCCCTGTGCCCCGGTGCCAGGGAGGTGCCAGCGCCGGGGACCCTCCTGCATCCCAGGAGCTGGTCGGGTCCCACCTGGGCTGCCATGTCCCCTTTCCTCCCACACACATATCTTTCCGGTGACGTCCCCAGCCACGGCGTTGCGGCTGACCGACGGCTGGTCCCCTGCGGTCACCTCACTCTCCTCTTCCTCCTCTTCCTCCCGCAGGCATCGAGTGTCCCCGGGGAGCGCGGAACCTGCCGGGGCTGGTGCAGGAGGGCGAACCCTTCAGCGAGGAGGCCACCCACTTCACCAAGGAGCTGGTGCTGCAGCGGGAGGTAGGGGATGCTCGGCGCGGCGCAGCCACGGCGCGCGAGGGGCTGGCGGTGCCGGCGGGGCTGCGGGGAAAGGCGAGGGGAGCTGCCCTGCTCCGGCTGCGCCGCGGCGGGGAAAAGCCGCCTGGCTCACGGCGCCGGCAAAGCCGGGTTCGGCCCCGCTCGCCTCGCCGCGGCTCTCGTCTCGGTGCGTCGTGGTTTGGCCGCGGTGCCGGGGACGGATGCTGGCAATGCGGCGGGGCGCTGAGCGGGGGGGCTGCGTCACTGACCCTGTCCCTGCTTGGGGGCTGCGCCGTGCCACCGGCCGCCGTTACGCACCGGGGGTACCGGGAGCGTTTGTGCCCCCCTGGGCTGGGGGGGGGTCCCTGCCCAGCGCCGGGGGGGGGGGACTTGATGGCCATTAACGGTCCCTTCAGCCCAAACCGCTCTGTGTTTCTATGAGGAGGGACTCTCACCGCAGCAGGTCGGGGTGCAGACGGGGCAAACCCCCCCGCAGCCGCGCTGGCCTCGGTTCCTGCGTCCCCCGGACCACCCGGAGCAGTAGGGGGGGGTCGCTCCGGAGGGAAGGGGCAGCCGGGGATGCCGGGTCCCACGCGGGGATCCCCACACTGCGGCTGAGCAATACTGCTGGCTCCGTTGCGCGTCACCGGTCGGGTTGAATTGGCCGAGGGACGCGTTATCCCGAGGGTGGATGCCGGGGAGGGGGTGGCAGATACACAGGGGATGCGCAGGGGATGCGCAGGGGATGCGCGGGGGATGCAGGGTGGATGCAGGGTGGATGCTCAAAAGATCCAGGCTGGGTGTACAGAGGATGCAGGGTGGACGCATGCTGGATGCAGGGTGGATGCGCAGAGGATGCAGAGTGGATGCATGGCAGGTGCAGGGTGGATGCAGGGTTGGATGTGTGGCAGATGCATGGTGGATGCGCAGAGGATGCAGAGAAGGCTGCACGGCGGCTGCAGGGAGGATGCGCGGCAGACACGCAGGGGATGCATGGTAGATGCATGGTGGATGCTCAGAAGATCCAGGCTGGATGTACAGAGGATGCATGGCAGGCGCAGGGTGGATGCAGGATTGGACGTGTGGCGGATGCGCAGGGGATGCATGGCAGATACGTGGCGGATGCGCAGGGGATACACAGGGGATGCATGGTGGATGCATGGTGGATGCATGGTGGATGCATGGTGGATGCATGGTGGATGCTGAAAAGATCCAGGCCGGCTGTACAGAGGATGCAGGGGGGGTGCAGGGTGGATTCGCAGAGGATGCAGGGTGGATGCATGGCATGTGCAGGGCGGGTGTGTGGCAGATGCACAGGGGATGCACCGCGGATGTGTGGTGGATGCATGGTGGACACACAGCAGATGCAGGGTGGATGCACAGCCGACGCAGGGGGGATACAGGGTTGCATATTTGGCAGATGCACCGGGGATGCACAGGGGATGCAGAGAGGCTGTACGGCGGGTGCAGGGCGGATGCAGGGAGGATGCATGGCAGATACGTGGTGGATGCACAGGGGATGCTCAGGGGATGCATGGTAGATGCATGGTGGATGCTCAGAAGATCCAGGCTGGACGTACAGAGGATGCATGGCAGATGCAGGCTGGACGCATGGCATATGTGGGGTGGCTGCGTGGCAGATGCACCGGGGATGCACAGCAGATGTGTGGTGGATGCACGGCGGGTGCAGGGCGGATGCTCAGCAGAAGCAAAGCCGACGCACAGTGGACGTGTCGTGGATGCGTGGCAGAAGCGCAGCAGATGCATGGCAGATGCACAGTGGATGCAGGGCGGATGCAGGGTGGATGCATGGCAGATGCACGGGGGATGCAGCGTGGATGCACAGCGGAGGCAGGGTGGATGCAGGGATGCACGGGGGATGCAAAGTGGATGCAGGGTGGAAGCTCAGAGGATGCACGGGGGATGCAGGGATGCAGGGTGGATGCTCAGAGGATGCAGGGTGGATGCGGGGATGCAGGGTGGATGCTCAGAGGATGCAGGGTGGATGCAGGGATGCATGGGGGATGCAGGGTGGATGCTCAGAGGATGCATGGGGGATGCAGGAATGCAGGGTGGATGCATGGTGGATGCTCAGAAGATGCAGGGTGAATGCAGGGATGCAGGGTGGATGCTCAGAGGATGCAGGATGGATGCAGGAATGCAGGGTGGATGCTCAGAGGATGCAGGGTGGATGCAGGGATGCAGGGTGGATGCTCAGAGGATGCAGGGTGGATGCAGGGATGCATGGGGGATGCAGGGTGGATGCTCAGAGGATGCATGGGGGATGCAGGAATGCAGGGTGTATACTCAGAGGATGCAGGGTGGATGCAGGAATGCAGGGTGGATGCATGGTGGATGCTCAGAAGATGCAGGATGGATGCAGGAATGCAGGGTGGATGCTCAGAGGATGCACGGGGGATGCAGGAATGCAGGGTGGATGCTCAGAGGATGCAGGGTGGATGCAGGGATGCAGGGTGGATGCTCAGAGGATGCAGGGTGGATGCTCAGAGGATGCAGGGTGGATGCAGGAATGCAGGGTGGATGCATGGCGGATGCTCAGAAGATGCAGGGTGAATGCAGGGATGCAGGGTGGATGCTCAGAGGATGCAGGGTGGATGCAGGAATGCATGGGGGATGCAGGGTGGATGCTCAGAGGATGCACGGGGGATGCAGGAATGCAGGGTGGATGCTCAGAGGATGCAGGGTGGATGCAGGGATGCAGGGTGGATGCTCAGAGGATGCAGGGTGGATGCTCAGAGGATGCAGGGTGGATGCAGGAATGCATGGGGGATGCAGGGTGGATGCTCAGAGGATGCACAGGGGATGCAGTGTGGGTGTACAGCAGAGGCAGGGTGGATGCAGGGATGCAGGGTGGATGCTCAGAAGATGCAGGGTGAATGCAGGGATGCAGGGGGGATGCTCAGAGGATGCAGGGTGGATGCAGGAATGCATGGGGGATGCAGGGTGGATGCTCAGAGGATGCACGGGGGATGCAGGAATGCAGGGTGGATGCTCAGAGGATGCAGGGTGGATGCAGGGATGCAGGGTGGATGCTCAGAGGATGCAGGGTGGATGCTCAGAGGATGCAGGGTGGATGCAGGAATGCATGGGGGATGCAGGGTGGATGCTCAGAGGATGCACAGGGGATGCAGTGTGGGTGTACAGCAGAGGCAGGGTGGATGCAGGGATGCAGGGTGGATGCTCAGAAGATGCAGGGTGAATGCAGGGATGCAGGGGGGATGCTCAGAGGATGCAGGGTGGATGCAGGGATGCAGGGTGGATGCTCAGAGGATGCAGGGTGGATGCAGGAATGCAGGGTGGATGCATGGCGGATGCTCAGAAGATGCAGGGTGAATGCAGGGATGCAGGGTGGATGCTCAGAGGATGCAGGATGGATGCAGGGATGCAGGGTGGATGCTCAGAGGATGCAGGGTGGATGCTCAGAGGATGCACGGGGGATGCAGGAATGCAGGGTGGATGCATGGCGGATGCTCAGAAGATGCAGGGTGAATGCAGGGATGCAGGGTGGATGCTCAGAGGATGCAGGATGGATGCAGGAATGCAGGGTGGATGCTCAGAGGATGCAGGGTGGATGCAGGGATGCAGGGTGGATGCTCAGAGGATGCAGGGTGGATGCAGGGATGCATGGGGGATGCAGGGTGGATGCTCAGAGGATGCATGGGGGATGCAGGAATGCAGGGTGTATACTCAGAGGATGCAGGGTGGATGCAGGAATGCAGGGTGGATGCATGGTGGATGCTCAGAAGATGCAGGATGGATGCAGGAATGCAGGGTGGATGCTCAGAGGATGCACGGGGGATGCAGGAATGCAGGATGGATGCTCAGAGGATGCAGGGTGGATGCAGGGATGCAGGGTGGATGCTCAGAGGATGCACGGGGGATGCAGGGATGCATGGGGGATGAAGGGTGGATGCTCAGAGGATGCACAGGGGATGCAGTGTGGGTGTACAGCAGAGGCAGGGTGGATGCAGGGATGCAGGGTGGATGCTCAGAGGATGCAGGGTGGATGCTCAGAAGATGCAGGGTGAATGCAGGGATGCAGGGTGGATGCTCAGAGGATGCAGGATGGATGCAGGGATGCAGGGTGGATGCTCAGAAGATGCAGGGTGAATGCAGGGATGCAGGGTGGATGCTCAGAGGATGCAGGGTGGATGCTCAGAGGATGCAGGGTGGATGCTCAGAAGATGCAGGGTGGATGCGTGGTGTTGCACAGCAGCGGCACAGCAGAGCGCGAGCGACACGAGGGGGATGCGCAGCAGCTGCCCGGTGGCGGCGGCAGTTGCAGCGGGGATGCGCGGCGGATGCGCGGTGGGTGCGTGGCAGGCGCATGGTGGACGCACAGCAAACACGTGGCAAACACCAGAACCACCGCGGCAGCGGGGCCGACGCCGCACCTTCGCGGCAGCGGCGCGAGGCCCGTGCGCAGTCCGGCTTCTGGCGGCGCCGCGGGGCCCTCTTCGGCGGGAGCCAACGACGACCTTGCGTGGCCTCAGCTAATAATAATTCCATAAATTGCCCTGCAGGGGAGCAGCTTTATCTTCTCAGCCGAAAAACTGTAAATTGCTTTCTTTTGATCTTCTGAAGGAGAAAGTATTGCGGGCGCCCGGTGGCGCGCTGCGTGCCGGCCAGCGCGGCCGGCGTTCCCGGCAGGGCAGCTCGCGGCGGCGGCTCCGCGGCGCAGCAGCGGGTGCTGCTTTGTGCTTTTCCCGCCCGTTTTTCCGCGGCCGCAGCCAGCCGGCCGTGCCGGGGCTGGGGGGACGACGCGGGGTGGGGGCCGCCGAGCGCGCGCAGGGCTTCGCCGCGAAGCTGCCGCCCGTTTCTGCCTTATCCCCCCCCCCCCCGCCACCGCCGCCACCGCCGCCACCGCCGCCCTCCCCGGCTGCTGATGCGCTCTCATTAAGGCCTCTTGATATTAAAATCCACTAACTCATGCGACTTCTCTGATTGGAACTTCGGTGTCACCGGAGCGCGAGATCCGTCTGGTGCAATTACGCCGTGATTCATAATTTCAGTACGGGAGGAAAAAAAAAAAAAAAAAAAAATGCCCTCCGCAGCCTTTATCCGTCGGCCGAGTGACTGTCGGGATAAAACTCCGCCATTTATGCACTTTGCTCTTCCCCGCTCTCGCCCCTTCCCCTTCCCCGGTTGTATTTACACCCCCCCCCGTCGGTGCTGTTGGTAATTCCTATTGGAAATTCCGCTTAAATTCGCCGTGCGCGGCGGCGCGTGGTGGCATCCGGCACGGTGCTGGCTGCCGGCACGGCGCGGTGAGCGGGTGCTGCCGCTCCGGTGCCGCGGCTGCTCGGCACAGGGGTTCCTTCCACCGGCTCGTGTGGAAAGAGGGGGTGCCCTTCATTTTTGGGGGGGGGAGTTAAGTGCTGCTGCTTATACCCCAGCGCGGCTAAAGGAGCCCCCCCCAGGCAAGAGGGGGGGTACGGGCACACTGCGGTGCCGGTGTGGGGCTGCACGTGGGGAGGTGGCACCTTCCTTTTGCCCCATCCTGGGGAGCTGGGGCAGGGATGGGGGGGGGGCTGGGGCAGGGATGGGGGGGGGGCTGGGGCAGGAACGGGGGGGCAGGAGCCGGCAGCCGGGGCAGATGAGCTGCCGTGTCCCCGGCAGAGCGTGGGCAGCAGCGATGCAGCGGGGGGTTCTCCGCTCGTGCACCCCCAGCCTCTGCGCCGTGGGCTGGTTTCCCCTGGCCTCCTCCTCCTCCTCTTCCTCCTCCTCTTCCTCCTCTTCCTCCTGCCCAGCATCCCCTCGCCTCCGCTTGAGCCCATGATGTGGGTGCGGATGCAGCTGTGGATGCGGATGCAGCTGTGGATGCAGCTGTGGGCGCAGATGCAGCTGTGGGCACAGATGCAGATGTGAGTGTGGATGCAGATGTGGGCACAGATGCATCTGTAGATGCGGGTACAGCTGTGGGCATGGACGCAGCTGTGGATGAGGCTGCAGATGTGGCTGCAGACACAGATGTGGGCAGGGATGCAGATGTGGGCACGGATGCAGATGTAGGTGCAGATGCAGATGTGGCTGCAGACACAGATGTGGACACGGATGCAGCTGTGGATGTGGATGCAGATGTGGCTGCAGACACAGATGTGGGCATGGATGCAGATGTGGGCACGGATGCAGATATGAAAGCGGATGCAGATGTAGCTGCAGACACAGATGTGCGCATGGATGCAGCTGTGGCCACAGATGCAGATGTGGCTGCAGACACAGATGTGGACACGGATGCAGCTGTGGATGCGGATGCAGATGTGGCTGCAGACACAGATGTGGCCATGGATGCAGATGTGGGCGCGGATGCAGATGCGGCTGTGGGTGCAGATGTGGCCATGGATGCAGATGTGGGCGCGGATGCAGATGCGGCTGTGGGTGCAGATGTGGCCATGGATGCAGATGTGGGCGCGGATGCAGATGCGGCTGCGGGTGCAGGGCAGTGCAGCCGGCTGGGGGGGTCGGTGAGATCCTGCGCCCACCCGCAATGCCACAGGTCGGTGGGTGTGAGGACATGGGGACGCGGGGACATGGGGACGTGGGGACGCGGGGACGCGGCGGGCATCTCCGTCCCTCCTCGGCATCTCGCGGCGCGCAGCCGGCTGCTGTAAACCGCTGACCCGCGTCCCAGGGGCACGGCGCTGCTTCCTTAGCGCATCCTGGAGGCTCCGGCGCAGCCGGCGCTCGCCGCCCGGCACCAGCCAGGGCCTGTCACATCCCATTACACTTGCTCGCCCGCCTGCCCGCGCTGCTGGGGGGGTGTCCTGCCCACCTCTCCCCTCCGCCCCCGTGGCTTTCGCAGCCCCCCCAGCACCTCCCAGCCCCGCGGGGAGGGCGGCTGCCCCGGGGTCCGGCACGCCGGCACTGGGGGTGCCGCCGGCAGCCGGGATGGCACAGCCTGGGGTGCCTGCCCCCCCCCCCCCACGCCTTCGCTGTTCCCCACCCCCCCCCACACACACACCCCCCTCCGGCTGCGTTTCTCCTTCCTGCGTCGACCCCGTCAGTGATTTCGCCCCATCTGGCCCGGACGCACGTGGAATTTCGATGGGGGCTCTAACAAAGCCGCAGCTGCCGGCTCGCCGCTGCCCGGGCTGAGCCGAGCCGGCTCTCGGCGTTGGCAGGCACCGGGGAGGGATGGGGGGCGGGGGGGTCCATGCTCCCGCTGGCTCTTGTGGGCCCCCCCCCAGAGCAGGCAGCCCCTGGTCGGCACACGGCGGCGACTTCTGCGGCTGTCTCCGCACCTCCCGGTTGTGCCGGGCATTGCCAGCCCCGGGGAGGAGGGCGATGCCGGCAGCACCGGGGCGGTTAAGCCTGAGGGGCACGGCTGCGGGTCCCCCATGGCCACGCTGCCGCGGTTCATGGCGCCGGGGGTCCCCGGGGGACAGATGGGGGGGGCTGGTTTGGCTCACGCCGGTTTGCACAGCGCGGCACAGCCCAGAGGCGTCGGGCACCGAACCGGGGCGAGGGCAGGACGAGCCCCACGCCGCCGGCTCTGCCTTTCGGGGCGCAGCCGGGGTGTTTGGGGGGGAGCTCTGGGGGGGGATCGGGGGGGACACACACATCCCCCGGGGACATCCCGCAGAGCCGGGGTGAGGTGTGCGCGGTGCGGGGCCGGCAGCGGGGCGGGGGGGCTGCCCGAACCCCTCTGCCGCGGGGGCCGTTGGATGGAGGGACCCCCAAATTCCACCTTGCCCCCCCCCCCCAGGGCGCAGCAGCCGAGTGCCCCGAGACGGCGGTGGCTTAATCCCCACTCTGAGGACGGCGGCAAAATTGGGTGGTTGGAATAAATCAGGAGGATTTAAGGTGCCGCCGTCCCGGGGAGCTGCCGGGGACCCGGGGGGGGGGGGGAGGGGGGCACGACGGGGACCTTCATTTTGGGTTCGCCCTGGGTGGCTCCCACCACGCTGTCCCCATCGCCCCGCGCGGTGCTGCCTCCGGGGTTTGGTGGCCACCCGGTTGTCCCCAGAGATGATGGGGGACACGTACCGTGGCAGCCCCCTCCTGGGGGGGCCGTGGGGATGGGGTGACAACCCCCCCCCCCGGGGTGCAGGGGTGGGTGCCGCCCCTGCCGCTTGCCCGGAGAGTTGGGGGGGGGGGGGTGTCCCCCCCAGGGTGTTGCACAGAGGGTCCCTGGGGGGTGATGCCCTTTGGTTTCCACGGCAACCGGATGATGGGGACATCTCCCATCCTCCCTCCGTCCATGCATCGCCGACCAGTTTGGCCGGCGGACGGGGCTGCCCAGTGGGGAGCTGGGGGGGGGGTCACAGCTCCAGTCCCCCCCCCCCCATCCCCCGCAAACCCCCCTCTGGTGCTGTAATCGTGGGAAATGGGCCCAAAAAGTCCCCTGTGCCACACGCTGCGTGTGCTCTGCTGCCTGTACCCACCCCCCCATCTCTGCCCCCCCCTGCCAGCAGCCCCCCCAGCCCCTGCCACCTCCTGCCAGTTATTGCCAGCCCCCCCGCCCTCTGCCAGCCCCCCCAGACCCTGCAGACCCCCCCCCTGCAGCCCCCCCCAGCCTGTGCCACCCCCTGCAGCCCCCCCACCCCCCGCAGCCCCCCCAGCCCCTGCGGCCCCCCCAGCCTGTGCCATCCCCCCCCACCCCCCGCAGCCCCCCCAGCCCCCGGCCCTGGTTGCAGCGCGGCGGTGTGCAGCGGGGCAGTGCAGCGGGAGCCGTTCCGGCCGGCGGAGCCGCAGCGCGGTGCCGGTGTCGCTGCCAGCGGCGGGTGCCGAGCGGGAATTTTTAGAACAGGGTCAGACCTATATATTTTTAGAGCGGGGACGGCGTTTGGCTCATTCCCCACCCGCCCCCTCCCCGCACACACACACACACACACAGACACACACAGACACACACAGACACACAACCCAGTGTGGGCAAAGCCACATCTTCCATCGGCCACCGCCGCTGCCCGCGGCCCCCCCGGCCCCTTGAAGGGTTTTCTCGGCAGTCGCGGCCGCCGGCGCGTGCCGGGTCACCGGGCTTTTCCACTCCTCGGCTAAATGCCCGAGTTCCTCCGGGAAGGGAGCGGAAAAGAGCCATTTTATTTTATTTTATTTTATTCCCCCCCTTTTTTTTTTTTTCTAATTTTTTTTTTATTTTTTCCCTCGCCTCCTGCGCTCGTGCGCGTCCAGCACGGGGTCTGCAGTGGGGGACGGGAGGTGACGTGGCGGAGCCGGCGGGGGACGAAGCTCCAAGGAGGGGGTTTGGCCCCTCGGGGTGTCCCCAGTAGGGGGGTGGCAGGCGATGGCACCGGGCGCTGTGCGCATTCTCACCCCGTCCCCAAAGGCGCGGCGGGCGCGCAGGCTGTGTGTCACCCCCCCTCCGGCGCCGGCGCGGTGCTGGGTCACCGCTGGCGTGTTTCCATGGCCTCCCCAAGCCGGGACGGCGTGATGCCGCGGTACGAGGCACCTCCGGCCCCGCTCACACCAGCAGAGCTGGAAAGCCACACTGGCACAGGGCTGTGCTGTGCCATGGTGCCGTGCCATGATGCCGTGCTGTGCCATGCCACAGTGCCGTGCCATGATGCTGTGCTGTGCCACGGTGCCGTGCCATGGTGCCGTGCCATGGTGCCGTGCTGTGCCGTGCCACGGTGCCGTGCCATGGTGCCGTGCCGTGCCACCCGCAGTGCCAGCACCTTGCAGACACGCTGGGGATGCCCCAAGCACTGACGCCCACGAAAATCCCAGGGCACAACGCTCGGCTCAGCTGGCAAAGCCACCCAGGACGGTGTTGCCGGATGATCCGGCGCCAATCCGGCACGGCACACGGCTCGGCCTGAGACTTCCCAGGGCTGGTGCGGAGGACGTGGCTGAGAGGAGAGGAATTATTCTGTGCTGTTAACGATACTGCTCCCTTCGGTGACCTCCCCGAGCCATTATATACAATCCATTAGGTGGAATGGCGGATTTATTCCTTTACGGCACCCGGGGGCACGCTGGGCACGCAGCCGCCGGCACCCCGCGGCCGCCCACTTCGTTATGAGCGGGCGATGATGGGGCTTAACGACTGCTGGTGGCTTGGGGCGGGCGGGTGTGTGCGCCGGGGAGGGGGGGGTCTGTCCCCATCCCCGGTACCCGGGGGGGGTCCCTCCCCATCCCCGGTACCCGGCACCCCCCGGTGCAGCACACCCATCCCGCAGGGATGCAGCAGCCACCGGCACGCCCCGGGATGGGGGTCCCCTCCCACGAACATCCCCATTCCCCCCACCCCCAAAATAAATTGTAGGGCTCCAGCAGGACCTCTGGGGGGGGACAGACAGGGGGTCGCTTCCCCCTTCGGTGGTGGAGAGCAAAGCCACGGGCAGCGCCCGGGTGTCCACCACGAAATCCTCACTGCTGCTCGTGTTGTGCCCCCCCCCCGCAAAGCCACGTGTGGGGCTGGACCCCGCGGGGAATTAATTCCTAATCCCGCTCCGAGCGTCCCGACGCTGCACGAGCATCCCAACCCCGGCGGGAGGAGGGGGGGGGGGGTTGGTGTTCCCTTATTGATTGCCTTGTAGCCCACATTTTTCCTTTATCATTATGGGTTTAATTAGAGGCTCCGGCTGCTGTGTCAGCACTTTGCGGGAGCCCTGGAGGCCGCGGCTCTGCCTCCCTCCCTCCCTGCCCGCTTCGTGCCACGGGGCCGGTGCTGGTCCCTGCCTGCCGCCGGCGCTGCCGAGCCCTGTGCCGCGGGGAGCCCGAGTCCTCCAGGAGAAGCAGCTCCTGGAGGGCACTGGCAGAGCTCGTTAAAAACGAAACGGACCTTTGCCAGAGGGTCTCAGCCCTCAGTCCTCGCTGGAGCTTCGGAGAAAAAAAGGGGGCGGAGGACCACGGGGTGAGGAGCGGGAGAGCGTCTCACTGAGCATCTTCCCGAGCGCCTCTCTGAGCATCATAGAGTCACAGAGCGGTTTGTTTGGGGGGGGGGGGACTGTTAAATGCCATCGAGTCCCCGACACCCCCCCCCCAGCCCAGGTCGCTCCCAGCCCCGTCCAACCCGGCCTTGACCACCCCCAGGGATGGGGCAGCCACAGCTTCTCGGGGCACCCTGCGCCGGGGGCTCACCGCCTGCACAGAGAAGAACTTTTTCCTCAGATCTCATCTCAGTGTCCCCTCTGTCAGTGTCAAACCGTTCCCCCTCGTCCCATCGCTCCCCTCCCTGACCCAGAGTCCCTCCCCAGCTCTCCCGGAGCCCCTTTAGGCACTGGAAGGGGCTCGGAGGTCTCCCCGGAGCCTTCTCTTCTCCAGGCTGACCCCCCACCTCTCCCAGCCTGTCCTCCCAGCAGAGGGGCTCCAGCCCTCCCAGCAGCTCCGGGGCCCCCTCTGGCCCCGCTCCAGCAGCTCCGTGTCTCATCCCCTCGGTTCCTCCCACCGCGCTCCCCGGGGACACATCGGCATCCCACAGACAGTCCCGGTTATGGAACCTGTGGCAAAACCCGCCCCCCCCCCCCTCGGCGGCAGCTCTCCTGCCCTGGTGGGGACGAGCCATTCTGGGCAGCCAAAGCTGTTGAACCCCCCCCTTGGTGATGCCGGAGCCCCCACCGCCACCTCCTGCCTTTGAATGCCACATCCCGGCACGGCGCAGCAGGTTGCCGTGGCCCGAGGGGCGGCCGCGCCACCTCTGTCACCTCCTGGGGACGGAGCGTGGCACGGGGCGGGATGCTCCGGGATGCCGGGCGTTGGACAGGAGAGCTCAGCGGCTGCCATCACCTGCGCCGCGGCAGCACCGGGGCCGGTTGCCGGCTTGCCGCATCCTCATCCCACCCCTTTCCCCCCCCCCGGTGCTCATGTTGTGCGGCCGAGCAGCCTTATTTTGACAAGGTGCCCGATTTAATTACGTCGGCCGGGCTGCCGGCTTTCCCCACGGTGCAGACTATTTTGCGTCGATCCGGCGGCACCGGCCATCCGCCGGCTCCCGCCGGGGGCTTTACCGGCACAACGTGGGGGCCGCTCGCCTGGCACTGATGCGCTCCACCTCCAGGAGCCGGACGGCGGCAGCCGGCACGTGGCCGCGGCGAGGAGGCCACGCGGCAGCCGGCGTGCTGCCCGGGGACGTCGCGGCGGAGATTTTGGAGAGCCGCTGTCACACCGCGCCGGCACACCGAACCCCACCAGCCGCCACCACCACCGCCGCCGCCGCGCTCCATCCTGGGTTTTCCCACTGCCATCGCCAGCGGCACCGCGCCATCCAACTGACCCGCTTCGGCGTTAACCCAATTTCGGAGGTTCCAACCCGTTAAAGCCAATTAGGTGGTGGTGGGGGGACGACGGGGTGCGGCGTGTTATGCAAATCAGCCCCGGCAGTTGCTAATCTGTTTATGCAAATAGGCCCGTGCTGCAATCCTAATGACTTGGGGCGGGGGAACGGCACATAAAATCCTCTCCCCCTTTATAAAACCCGCGTGCCGCAGTCCGCAGTTCAGGCTCGGGGCCGGGGGGGCACACGGCTGCGGTGGCGGCTCAACCGGTGCCGGTACCAGCACAGCCCCGCGGTGCGGCCGGGGAGGAGAGGGGAGAGTGGGATGGTGCTCAGCCCCCCCCCCATTGCTGCCGTGGGAGCTGGGGTACGGCACGGCGGCTGCGGTGGGCGGCGCTGGCCGTGCCTCAGTTTCCCCACCGGCCCTGGTGGAGCCGGGAACGGTGCTGTGCGTGGCCAGCAGCCGGAGGGGAGCGGCGGCAGCGTGTCGCGGCGCTGCCGGCTGCCGCTCTGCTTTGGGGTATTTTTATTCTTGACAAGGACGTCCGTCCGTCCGTCTGTCTGTCTGTCTGCCCTCGGCCAACTCACCCACCCGCCTTCCTCCACCGCCGTTGCTCATCCTCCTCCTCCTCCCGGCCGAGCTCCCCGTGTCGGCCGTGGGGTGTCGGCTCCCCTCACCCCCCCAGAAGTGGGATGTTTCGGGGGGCTCTGCCGTGCAGGGAGGTGCTGCCGCGATGTCACGCCGGGCGAGGACGGGGGACGCGCTGCCGGGCACTGCCGTACCCCGGTGAATTCGGCTGCCGGCGGAGGGGGACGGAGCAGGGATGGCACGGGGGTCCCCGGGGAGCCACCGCCTCCTCCTGCTGCCGTCTGCCCCATGGGGACGGGGGTGGCCCCGGGGGGGCTGCAGGGATGCGGGGATAGGGGGATGCAGGGATGGGGGATGCGGGGATGCAGGGATGAGATGCAGGGATGTGGGGATGTGGGGATGCAGGGCTGGGAGGATGCAGGAATGCAGGGATGAGATGCAGGGATGCGGGGATGCAGGGATGTGGGGATGCAGGAATGCAGGGATGCAGGGATGCGGGGATGCAGGGATGCGGGAATGAGATGCAGGAATGCGGGGATGCAGGGATGTGGGGATGCAGGGATGCGGGGATGAGATGCAGGGATGCGGGGATGCAGGGATGCGGGGATGCAGGGATGCAGGAATGCAGGGATGCAGGGATGCAGGGATGCGGGGATGCAGGGATGCGGGAATGAGATGCAGGAATGCGGGGATGCAGGGATGCGGGGATGCAGGGATGCAGGAATGCAGGGATGCAGGGATGCAGGGATGCGGGGATGCAGGGATGCGGGAATGAGATGCAGGAATGCGGGGATGCAGGGATGTGGGGATGCAGGGATGTGGGGATGCAGGGATGCGGGGATGAGATGCAGGGATGCAGGGATGCGGAGATGTGGGGATACAGGGATGAGATGTGGGGATGTGGGGATGCAGGGCTGGGGGGATGCGGGGAAGCAGGAATGCAGGGATGCAGAGATGTGGGGGTGCAGGGATGAGACGCAGGGATGTGGGGATGTGGGGATGCAGGGATGTGATGCAGGGATGCGATGCAGGGCTGGGGGGATGCGGGGACGCAGGGACGCACCACCTGGAGCCACCACGCGGAGATGGGGTGGGGGTCCCGGTGGGGGTCCCCGAGGCTCCCGTGGTGGCCTGGGGACATGTGTGCCACCCAGGGAGGGGACACCCGTGCCGGGGTTGGGGGGGGTGAGCAGCCCAATTGCTCCCCATCCCCTTCCCTGCCGGGAGGCTGAGGGTATATTTTTAACCCGGCGGCTCCGGCTGCTGCTGACTCACCGGCCCGGTGAAGCCGGCGGCCCGGTGACTAACCGCCCCGGCTCGGTTTGGGCAGGGGGAGGCTGGGGCTGGCAGCGGCCGCGGTGCCGCCGGTGATGCCGGGGGAGGATCGATGGCTCACGGCCCTGCGCTCGCCTAACCCGTGCCGCCGGCGTGCCGGCATCGGTAGCCGCACGTGCCGCAGCCACCCGCACAGGGCCCCCGCCGTGCCACCGCGGTGCGAGCGGGGTGCTGAGGTGCCCCCCCCCAGCTCGGGCAGGTGATGGGGGGGGGGGTGATACGCTCCCTCTCGGCACCCCGGCAATGCTGTGCCATGGGGGCGGCCGCCGCACCGATCCCGGCAGGAGCTGCTTGATCCTCGGGGATTACCGGCAAATCGCCGCATCTGCGGAATTTTCCCCGGCCTGAAACCCATCCGCGCTTTTTCCCGTGCTCCGATGGACCGAAGCCTTAAATTATCGGTCGTTACATCTCCAGCGTGCCCGGCGTGTCGCCTCCCTCCTCCGAGAGCATCCGAACCCCGCCAGGCCCAACCGGCTCACGGGGCGCCTTACGGCACGCCACCGCCGCCGCCGCCGCCGCCAACCCGCCGAGCTGCAAAAATAAAAACCCGACCAAACCCCACCAACCCCCATCTGCGGCACCGGAGCCAAAAATAACCGCAGCAATAAGAATAATTAACGGGAGCCCCCCCCGTCGGGTTGCGTGCCGAGCGGCTGGGAGCCCACGCCGCCGTAACGGGGCCGCCTGCCGCGGCGGGCATGGTCCCGGCACGGCCGCCCGGTGACACCGGAGCGATGCGGGACACCCCCCCCACACACACACGGGGGGGGGTGCCACCGCGGTGCCGTGGCGGGGGGGCTGGGTGGCCGCTCAACGCGCTGGCGGGACCCTCCTGCCGCGTCCCACCGCGTCCCCACGCCGCAGCCGCCGGGGGGGGGTGCGGGGAGCACCCATCCCCCCCCCCATCTCCGTCCCCACCGCCGCGGGGGGGTTTCTGGGCGGCTGCTGTGACATTTGCTTTTTTCCTGAAAGTGCATATTCTGACTTCGTAAATATTTGCCTTCGCCCGAGCGCGGCGGCTAATTACCGAGCTGCTCTTGCCGAAACCCGCCGCCGTGTGCCGGTGGGGAAAGAAAACCCCCGGCACCGCAGCGCCGTGTCCGTCCGTCCGTCCCCCCCCCCAACACCGGCCGAGCCCCCCGACCTGCGCCCACCCCGGCCAGGGGAGGCGGGGGCCGGCGGGGACCCCCGGTCGCCGCGCCATGGGGTGCCCCACCGGGTTCTTGGGATGTCGGCACCTCTCGGCACGTGCCGGCGTAGAGGCCGGTACCCGCCGGCGGTGTTGCCATAGAAATTATCCTTAACGAGCCTATAGGTTTTAATCACGGGATGCTGCAGCTGCCGCGCGGCCCCCGCTCCGCTCCGGGGTGTTTTCCTCATTAAACCCCCCGGGATGGGGCGCTTTGCCGGGGGGGGGGCAGCGCCATGCACCGGCGGGGTTCGGCGCGGGCCAGGGCCCGGCACGGCCTCGCGGGGTTGTGGGCAGCGAGCGGCAGCTGAAATGTCCCGTTTCAACCCAAAAATCCCAATGCCGGGGGTGGGCGATGGCGTGTGCAGGGGGGGGGGGGGGACACGGGACCAGGCCTGGCGTCACCGCGCCTGGTGTCACCGCGCCTGGTGTCACCGCGCCTGGCATCGCCGCCCATGGCGGGCTCCGCTCCTCCTGCCGCCGCGCATGTCGCAGGGTGGGCGCCTGTCCCTCGTGTGGCACTGCCACCTTCCCCTGTCCCCTCTGTCCCTGCGGCCCTCAGCCCCTGCCCCCACCCCCCGCACTGCCACCCCCACACTGCCACCCCCTGCACTGTCACCCCCTGTACTGTCACCCCCTGCACTGTCACCCCCCTCACTTCCACCCCCTGCACTGTCACCCCCTGTACTGTCACCCCCCACACTGTCACCCCCCCACATTGCCACCCCCCGCACTGTCACCCTTTGCCTGTACTGTCACCCCCTGCACTGCCACCCCCCGCACTGTCACCCCCCGCACTGTCACCCCCCACACTGTCACCCCCCGCACTGTCACCCCCTGTACTGTCACCCCCTGCACTGTCACCCCCTGTACTGCCACCCCCCTCACTTCCACCCCCTGCACTGTCACCCCTTGCCTGTACTGTCACCCCCTGCACTGCCACCCCCCGCACTGTCACCCCCCGCACTGTCACCCCCTGTACTGTCACCCCCTGCACTGCCACCCCCCACACTGTCACCCCCCGCACTGTCACCCCCCTCACTTCCACCCCCTGCACTGTCACCCCTTGCCTGTACTGTCACCCCCTGTACTGTCACCCCCCGCACTGTCACCCCCTGTACTGCCACCCCCCACACTGTCACCCCCCACACTGCCACCCCCCACACTGTCACCCCCTGCACTGTCACCCCCCTGAGCCTGATCACACCGCACCCCCCCCTCTCACTGCACCCCCCAATCATGCTGCAGCGCTGCACCCGATGCATCGCACCCCCTCCCATCCCTCGGCAGCCCCCCATCACCTCCCCCCCATCACCCACCCCCCCATCTCCCACCCCCCCCATCACCCCCCCCATCACCCCCCCATCACCCCCCCATCACCCCCCCCATCACCCCCCCCATCACCTCCCCCCCATCACCCCCCCCATCACCCCCCCATCACCCCCCCCATCACCCCCCCATCACCCCCCCATCTCCCAGCCCCCCATCACCCCCCCATCACCCCCCCCCATCACCCCCCCATCACCTCCCCCCCATCACCCCCCCCCATCACCCCCCCCCATCACCCCCCCCATCACCCCCCCCGCCCATTTTTAGGTCGGGTGGGGCGATGATTTATGGGGGTGCTCGAATTTAAGGTGCAAATTAACACCCCCCCCGTGGTGGTGGGGGGGGGGGGGGCGAGGAGGAGTGTGGGGGTGCAGGAGGAGGGGGGGAAGGGAGGAAGGCCCCCCCCCCGCCCCCCCCCAGCAAAGCCGGCGTGAGGAAGAGGAGGAGTGGTGGTCGCGGTAGCGGAAAAAACGCCGACACCGAGAAAAACCCCACGTGTGTTTTGAGCGAAACTTCCCCGGATTTCACCCCCCAAAAAAAAATTAAAAAAAAAAAAGGGGGGGGGGGAGCAAAAATAGGGGGACAAACAAAGAACCCCCCTAAAATCCCGGGGGGTGGGAGCCCCCACCCCGGCCCCGCGCCGGCTGGGCACGGTGAAGCCGTGTGCCGCGGGGGTCTCCTCCCCTCGGCGTCCCCGCTCTGCGCCGGGGGGTCCCCGGGGGTCCCCCGTTCTGCCCCCGGTGCCACAGGGGGACACGGGGACGGCGTAAGGGTGGCGCTGTCACCCCCCCTCTCCCCCCCATGAGCCCCGGTGTCACTGTCACCCCGGCACTGCCACAAGCGGGGGGAGGGGGGGGCACCTCGGGGACCCCGCTGGCACCGGGGGTCCCCATGTCCCTGTCACCGTCACCCGGGGGTCCCCATGACCCCACCACTGCCACTGGGGGTCCCCATGTCCCTGTCACCATCACCTGGGGGTCCCCATGACCCCACCACTGGCACTGGGGGTCCCCATGTCCCTGTCACCGTCACCCGGGGGTCCCCATGACCCCACCACTGCCACTGGGGTCCCCATGTCCCTGTCACCGTCACTCGGGGGTCCCCATGACCCCACCACTGCCACTGGGGTCCCCATGTCCCTGTGACCCCACCACTGCCACCAGAGGTCCCTGTCACCATCACCCAGGGCACCCCATGTCCCTGTCACCGGCACCCGGGGGTCCCCATGACCCCACCACTGGCACTGGGGGTCCCCATGTCCCTGTCACCGGCACCCGGGGGTCCCCATGACCCCACCACTGGCACTGGGGGTCCCCATGTCCCTGTCACCGTCACCCGGGGGTCCCCATGACCCCACCACTGCCACCGGGGGTCCCTGTCACCGTCACCCAGGGCACCCTGTGTCCCTGTCACCGTCACCCGGGGGTCCCCATGACCCCACCACTGCCACCGGGGGTCCCTGTCACCGTCACCCAGGGCACCCTGTGTCCCTGTCACCGTCACTCGGGGGTCCCCATGACCCCACCACTGGCACTGGGGGTCCCCATGTCCCTGTCACCGTCACTCGGGGGTCCCCATGACCCCACCACTGCCACTGGGGTCCCCATGTCCCTGTCACCGTCACTCGGGGGTCCCCATGACCCCACCACTGCCACTGGGGTCCCCATGTCCCTGTGACCCCACCACTGCCACCAGAGGTCCCTGTCACCATCACCCAGGGCACCCCATGTCCCTGTCACCGGCACCCGGGGGTCCCCATGACCCCACCACTGGCACTGGGGGTCCCCATGTCCCTGTCACCGGCACCCGGGGGTCCCCATGACCCCACCACTGGCACTGGGGGTCCCCATGTCCCTGTCACCGTCACCCGGGGGTCCCCATGACCCCACCACTGCCACCGGGGGTCCCTGTCACCGTCACCCAGGGCACCCTGTGTCCCTGTCACCGTCACCCGGGGGTCCCCATGACCCCACCACTGCCACCGGGGGTCCCTGTCACCGTCACCCAGGGCACCCTGTGTCCCTGTCACCGTCACTCGGGGGTCCCCATGACCCCACCACTGGCACTGGGGGTCCCCATGTCCCTGTCACCGTCACTCGGGGGTCCCCATGACCCCACCACTGCCACTGGGGTCCCCATGTCCCTGTCACCGTCACTCGGGGGTCCCCATGACCCCACCACTGCCACTGGGGTCCCCATGTCCCTGTGACCCCACCACTGCCACCAGAGGTCCCTGTCACCATCACCCAGGGCACCCCATGTCCCTGTCACCGGCACCCGGGGGTCCCTGTGACCCCACCACTGGCACTGGGGGTCCCCATGTCCCTGTCACCGGCACCCGGGGGTCCCCATGACCCCACCACTGGCACTGGGGGTCCCCATGTCCCTGTCACCGTCACCCGGGGGTCCCCATGACCCCACCACTGCCACCGGGGGTCCCTGTCACCGTCACCCAGGGCACCCTGTGTCCCTGTCACCGTCACCCGGGGGTCCCCATGACCCCACCACTGCCACCGGGGGTCCCTGTCACCGTCACCCAGGGCACCCTGTGTCCCTGTCACCGTCACCCGGGGGTCCCCATGACCCCACCACTGCCACCGGGGGTCCCTGTCACCGTCACCCAGGGCACCCTGTGTCCCTGTCACCGTCACCCGGGGGTCCCTGTGACCCCACCACCAGCAATGGGTGTCCCCGTGTCCCTGTCACCAGCACCCGGGACACCCCATGACCCCACCACCGTCACCCGGGGGTCCCCGCTGTCCCCCACCGCTGTGCCGGGGGGTGGGGGGGGTGGGGGGTGTCATCTTGCCCCCCCCTCCCCTGCCCGACCCTCGGAGCGCCCCTCATTCACTCCCACCATTGCCCCCCCCCCCTTTGCCCCCAATTAAGAATTTCCAGTTGGGGAACCCATAAATCACAGAAGGGGGGGGGGGGGGGAGGGGTGTGACCCCCACCCCAAAGGACCCCCCCGGGGGGGGGGGGGGTGTGTGTCCCACTGCCATCTCTACCCGAGTGCCCACCCAAAAGCGGGTGACGCCGGGGGTGTCCCCCCCCCCCACTGTGGGACCCCCCCCACCCCCCCCCAGCGATGCTCCGTCCCCGCTCACACCACGTTCCCCCTCCCCCAAAAAAAAAAAAAAAAAAAAATTAAGCCCCCCCCACCCCCCCCGTCTCCCTCCCTCCATTTCCCTCCCCCCCCCCCCCTTGGGATTTTTTTGATTTTTTTGCAGAAAGACACACCAAAAAAAAAATTGCCCAAAACCAAAAATAATAATAATTTTAAAAAGCGGTGGGGGGGGGGGGGGAGGGGAGGATGGGGGGGACATAGCGGCAGCCCACCCCCCCACCGTAACCCGCCGGTTTGAACCCCTCAGGGACACGGCATTACAAATTTTGAACAATATTTATTAAAATACAAAAATACACTCGGGATTTTGGGGTGTTTTTCCGGGATTTGGGGGGTTGGTTGGGGGTTTTTTTTTGTTTCGTTTCGTTTCGTTTCGTTTCGTTTCGTGGTTTCTCCGCGTACGCTCAGACCCTTCTGGCGCTGAAACGGAGCGATGGAGAGAGAACTTCTGCGGCTCCGTCCCCCCCTTTATCCCCCCCCCGCCGTGCCCCCCCCCCCCCCCCCTTTCAGTTTTCGTTCAGATTTGACACCCTCCGGTCATTTTTTTTTTTTATTTTTTTTTTTATGTTTTTTTTTTGTTTGTTGGTTTTGTTTTTTTTTTTTTAAAGCTAAAATAAGAAATTTAAGTAGTTCCAGCGCTGAGGGGGGAGGGAGGACGACACCCCCCCCCCTTCTCTGCCCCATCATGCCTGTGCCCCCCCCCCCCCCCAAAACACACACACAATCCCCCTGACACCTCCCCACCCCCCCTCAGCCCCTCGGGACCCCCCCGAGGCACTTGCTGTCCCGCCCCTCCCCCCCCCCCCCAGCAGCCCCCGTGGGTGCTGGTGACCCCCCCCCATCACCGGACTGAGCCCCCCCCCCACCACAGAGCCCTTAATTTCTCCCCCCCCACCCCCCCCCACCCCATTCCACGAGCAGCCCTTGGGGTGGGGGTCAGTGGGGGGGGGTCCCCCATCCTCCCCCCCCCCCCCCCATCCCAGGAAAGGGGGGTGGGGAATACACCACCCACCCCCCCTCAAAAAAAAAAAAAAAAAACCAAACCAAAATCCCATAATTAAAATTAAAGGATTTAAAAATCACAGGGGGTCTACAATCATACGTCAGGTCTCCCGGTGGGGGGGGGGGAGTGGGGGGTGTCCCCCCCCCCAATTCAACCCCCCCCCCCCCCTCCCCAGGAGCCGTAGCCCTGTGCCGGTGGCCCGGTGCACGCCGGGGCCTGCGGGGGGTTGGTGCAATGGGGGGGGGGGGGGGGCACCCCCTCCTCACCCCCACCCCCCTCTGGGGGGGGGTTGGGGTTGCTTTTTGGGGGGGGGGGGGGAATATTATTTTTTTTTGCCCCTTTTCTTGGTTTTTTATCATTCTTTGTTGGGTTTTTTTTTTTTTGCTTGAAAACATCGCGGGGGCCACCCCCCGGCGCACAGCCTGCGCGCCCCCCCCACCCCTTCCCCCATCCACCCCCCCCCCAAAAAAAAAAAAACCCCAAAATTATATTTATTTATTGCATTTGGAAGATTTCGGCGCAGCGCCGTCCCGCTCCCTGCTCCGCGGCGAGGGCAGCGCCGGAGGGGGGCTGGGGGGGGGGCGGGGGGGGGACAAGGATGGGGGTCCGGCCGCATCCCCCCCAACCCCTGACACCCCCATTCCCTCCCATCCCTATTATCCCCCCCCCAAAAAAAAAAAAAAACCCAAACCCCCAAATCCCCACTGCAGGGCCCCACTGCCGCCGCCGCTCCGCTGTCTGCAAATTTGAAATTTTTTTTAAATTTCTTTTTTTTTTTTTTCCTTTTTTGTAGGTTTTTTTGGGGGGGGGGGTGGTTGGGGGGTTGGGTTTTTTTTTGGCTTTGGGTTTTTTTTTTTTTTTTTTTGGCGTTGGAATTTTCTTTCCCCCCCTCCACTTTTCTTCGTTTTTCTTCTCTCTCCCTCTTTTTAAATAGAACCTGCGGGTTTGGAAATAGTTTCTTTGCGGTTGGTTTTGTTGGGGGGGGGTTGGTTTGTTTTGTTTTGTTTTTTAAGGTTGGGGTTGGTTTTTTTTTTTTTTAGTTTTTTCTTTTTTTAAATTTTAATATAATCTGCTTCTCTCATCAGCCCGTAGGTTTAATATATAAGCATGTACAAGAGGAAAAAAAAAACAAAAAAACCCAAAAAAAAAAAAAGTCTCTCCCCCCCCCGCTCTGTACAAAAGTTGCAATTTTTATTTTTTTTTTTTTTTTTTTCCGTCGTCGGTGGGTGTTTTTTGTTTTTTTTTTTAAGTTTCTGTGCATCCTATTGCGTTTGTCATTTCGGGGGTGGGGGGAGAGGAAAAGAGAGAGGGGAGGAAGAAAAAAGCCTTCCGCCCCCCCCGCCCCCCACCCTCCCCCCCCAAAAAAAAACAAACCAAAAACCCAAACAACAAAACGAAACAACCAAACCCCCCTCCCCCCCCCAAAAAAAAAAAAAAAAAAAACCAAGTCAGATTTGGGTTTCCTGGACTTTCTCCTTGGTGTGGGTCTGGATTATGTAGGGGTCCGAGAGGGTGGTCCCGGGGGGTGCAGAGAGTTGCCCAAACTGTTCTCTGTCCAGTGGGCGCCGTGGGGCGCTTTGTAGGTGTTGTAGTTCATGTGGTCGTGAACGGCGGGCAGCACCACCGCCCCCTCACCTGATACGCCGGCGCTCGCCGCGCTCGCCGCGCTCGCCGCCGCCGGGATGTCCTCGTCCACCTGGATGATCTCCACGGTGCGGGCGGCCGTCACGGTGCTGCGCTGCTGGTGTCGCTTGCGGAGTTTGTAGAAGACGATGAGCATGGCCGCCGCCAGGAGCGTCACCGCCACGAAGCAACCGATGATGATCTTGGTGGTCTTCATCACCTCGTCCAAGCTGGTCTGCGTCTTGTCGCCGGAGTCGGCGGTGGGGACGGCCACCTGCTTGGGCGTCCGCGTGGTCTGGACCAGGACGGTGGTGGTGGTGGTGTACGCCGGCTGGTAGCCCGTGGAGGTGGTGGGCACGGGCTTGGTGAACTTGGGGGAGACGTCCTCCGGGGAGATCTCGGTGGTCTCCACCGTGACGGTGGTGAAGAAGCTGTAGTTGGAGGTGTTGAGCTCGGCCGTGCTCACGTTGAGGTAGGCCGAGGCGTTGGAGTTGCCCGCCACGTTGGTCACCATGCAGGTGTAGACCCCGGTGTCCGTCAGCAGGACGTGGGAGAAGTTGAGGGTGCCGTCGTTGAGGACGGAGAGGCGCGGGTGGCTGGACGCGTGGCTCAGGACCGTGCCGTTAGGCAGCAACCACCTAACGGAGGACATGGAAGGAGTCCGACACTTGAGCTCGGCCACCCGCCCCTCGGAGATGTTGAGGTCCGTGGGGGCGTCCATGATGAAGGGCGCCGAGCACTGGAAGGAGGTCTGGTCCACCTCCACCAGGAACCTGCCCCGCATGTGCAGGGGGGCATGGCAGCGCCCGCAGCAGGTGGAGTTGGTGGGGATGTACTCCCGCAGCCACCAGGACAGCCAGAGGATGTCGCAGTCGCAGTCCCAGGGGTTGTGGTGCAGGTGGAGCTCCACCAGGTACCGCAGCGGGGCGAAGAGGTCGTGGGGCAGGGAGGAGAGGTTGTTGTGGGCCAGGTTGAGCTCCACCAGCGCCGTCAGGTCGTCGAAGGCGTTGCGCTCGATCAGGTTGATCTGCGAGTTCATAATCCAGAGCTTCTTGAGGGACTTGAGCCCGTGGAAGGAGCCCGGCTTGATCTCGGGGAAGTTATTGCCCGACATCTCCAGCTCCTCCAGCCCCACCAAGGGCGTCAGGTTGGGCATGTCCTTGATGTTGCACATCCCCAGGTTGAGGTACTTGAGGTTGTACAGCCCCTCGAAAGCCCCCTCGGAGATGTACTCCAGCTTCTTCAGCTCGCCCAGGTCCAGGCGCATGAGGGAGGGCACCCGGTTGAAGGCGTACGAGGGGATGCTCTCGATGGGGTTGTTCCTCAGCCACAGCTCCCGCAGCTTGGAGAGGTACTCGAAGGCCCCGCTGGGGATGACGGTCAACCAGTTGTCGAAGAGCTCCAGGGTGTTGAGGCTGGCCAAGCCGTTGAAAGCCCCCACCTCGATCTGCCGGATGGCGTTGCGGCCCAACTGCAGGACCTCCAGGTGGTGCAGGTGCCGGAACGTGTCCGCCTGGATCAGCTGGATGTTGTTCTCCATGAGGTTGAGATAGCGGGTGTTGGAGGGGATGCCGGGGGGCACGGCGGCCAGGCCGCGCCGGGTGCAGACCACTTTGCTGAACTGGTTACTGCAGGAGCAGACGGAGGGGCAGCTCTGGGGTCCGGGGGAGGCGGCGGCGACGTATAGAATCCACGCGTGGACCGTCAGGTAGGAGACCAGAGCAGCTCTCCAGGCGCGGTGGCGGTGGTGGCGGTGGTGGTGGTGGTGGTGGTGGTGGTGCACAGTTACCTGCCACAAGAGCTTCATGGTGTGGCGCGTTCATCATTCACCATCGTCTGGGGATGTCGGCGTGAAAAGGAGAACCGGGGGCTCGGGGGGCCCCCCCTTTCCCCACCACCACCCCCCCAACCGCCGCCGCCGCCGCCGGCGGCTCCCACCGGCCGGCCGGAGAAGAGGGGGGAGGGGGGGTGTCGGGGGGTGGGGGGGGGGGTCGAGAGGAGGGGGCGGGGGGGGGGGTGGTCGCGGTGGTGGTGGGGGAGAGGGGTCGCGGAGAAGGAGGTGGAAAGGGGGGGGGTGTTTTAAGGAAAAATGAAAATTGGAAAATTTAGCCCCCAAAATAAAGCGAGAATGGGTTGGGGGGAGGGGGGGGGTAAGGAAAAAGGTGCCCTCCCTCCCCCGCTCTGCGGCCGTACCTACCTGGGGAGGGGGCGGGGGGGTCCGGGGGGGGCTCGGCGCTGAGCAAAGGGGGTGCGGGGGGTGGGGGGGTGGGGGGGGGGAAGACAAAATGGCTCCTGGAGGCTGCGGTGCAGGATGGGGGGGGGGGGGGGATGGGGGGGGGCCGGCCCGGCTAAAGGGGGGCCCGGCAGCCCCCCGCCGCGGTGAGCCCGCCTGGGTGAGCCTGGCAGCGCCGGCCCTGGGGCAGCCCCGGGAGGCCCGGCATGGCGGCCCCCCCCCGGGGAAAGGCCGGCGGGGGGGGGGGGGGGTGTGAAAAAATTTAAAAAAAAAAAAAATATATATATATATTAAAAAAAAAAATGGAAATTCAGGCGAGAAAATGAAAATAAAAATTAAAAGTAAGAAAAATGAAGGTGACGGTAGAGATAACGGTAAAGATGAAAATAAAGATAAAGATGAAACTAAAGATAAAAATAAAGGTAAAGATAAAGATAAAAAAAAAGGTAAAGATTAAGAAAAAGGTAAAGATAAAGATAAAAAAAGGTAACGATAAAGATTAAAAAAAAAAAAAGGTGAAGATGAAGATGAAGGATAAAGACAGAAATAGAAGTAAAACCAAAAATAGATGTAGGAAATTAAAATAGAAACAGAAATAAGAAATTAAAATAAAAATGGGAATAAGAAATTAAAATCAAAATAGAAGCAAGAAATAAAAATAGGAAATAAAAAGGCAAAGACGAAAAGGAGGGGGGGGGGGAAGCGAAGGCAAAAAAAGGCGCAAAAAAAAAAAAAAAATTTTTTTTTTTTTCCCCTCCTAAAAATCCGCAAAAATAAATAAATAAATAGCTAAAAGCCCCCGAAAGAGAGGGGAGGGGGGGGAGAAAAAAAAAAAAAAAAAAAACCAAAACCCACCCCCCAAAAAAAACCCACCCCCCCAATTCGAGGAGGGGAGAGGCCGAGGCGGGGAGGGGGGGGGAGGAGGGGGGGGGGTGAGGGTTGAGTTGAGGAGGAGGAGGAGGAGGAGGAGGGGGGGGCGGGGGGGGGGGGGGGGGAGAGCCCCGTCTCGTCGTCGTTCTCCGTTCGCCGGGTGGCTTCGCCGTGGGGGGGGGTGGGGGGGTGGCGGCGGCGGCGGCGGGTCCCGTCCCCCCCTCCCTCCTGCGAGTCCCGCGTGTCGCCTTCAGCGGCCGCGCCGCCCGCGCAGTGCGGCGGCGGTGGCGGTGGCGGCGGCGGCCCCGGGGCCGGCGAGCATCCTCCGGTGCTAAGGGGCGTGCGGGCCCCGCCGAGCCCCGGCGGCGGCGCGGGGGGCGCGGGGGGTGCGGGCGGTGCGGGCGGCAGCCGCGCAGGCGGCTCTCTCATCCTTTTGTCCTTCAGCGGCAGCGCGGATGGATCGCTGCCGCCGCCGCCGCTGCTGACGCATCGTGCCGGGAGCCCGGCGCCGCTCCGGCACCCCCTCCCCTCCCCTCCCCCCCCCCCCTCACACACACACTCTTTTTTTTTTTTTTCTTTTTTTTTTTTTTTCTTTTTTTGCCCCCGCCCCCTTTTCCCCCCCCCCACCCCACCACCCCGGTCCCGGTGCGGCGGCGGCGGCGGCGGCGGGTGAAGAGCTATTTTCGGGTTTCGTTGCTCCGGGAGGAAGATGCGGGATGGGGTTCCTCCTCCTCTTCCTCCTCCCTCCCTCCCGCCCTTCCTTCCTCCCCCTCCTCCTCCTCCTCCTCCTCCCTCCCTGCCCGCACGCCGCCATGGGGATACTGCTTTGGGGGGGGGGCGGGGGGAGCAGCGCCGCGGACGGACGGACGGACGGACGGATGGATGGATGGACGGGTGCTGAAGGAGCAGCTCGGCGGCTTTAAGGTGATTTGGGGGTTTTGGGGGGGGGGCGCGGCTCCGCAGGGGTGTAGCCCCCCCCCCCCCGCCACCCCAGGCTCAGGGCTGAGACCTGGCACAAGGTGGGACACTGATGGCAGAGGATGAGTGTGGCTCTGCGGTGGTGTTGGGGGGGGATATGGTTCCGTCCGTGGCTGGTGGCCCACAGCCTCCCCTTGTGGCCCAGGGCCTGATACCAGGGGACCCCCGGCTGCACTCCTGCCCCCAACTCGGGGCTGAGACCTGGCACAAGGTGGGACACTGATGGCAGAGGATGAGCGTGGCTCTGCGGTGGTGTTGGAGGGGGGACATGGTTCCGTCCGTGGCTGGTGGCCCACAGCCCCACCTTGTGGCCCAGGGCCTGAAGCCAGGGGACCCCCGGCCTCGGGCTCAAGGCTGAGACCTGGCACAAGGTGGGACACTGATGGGGGAGGACAAACGCGGCTCTGTGGTGGGGAGGGGGGGAGGTGGGGGGCATAGTTCCGTCCGTGGCTGGTGGCCCACAGCCCCTCCATGTGGCCTGGGATCTGGTTCCCATGGACCCCCACCCCAGGCTCAGGGCTGAGACCTGGCACAAGGTGGGACACTGATGGCAGAGGACAAACGCGGCTCTTTGGTGGTGTTGGGGGAGGTGGGGGGCATAGTTCCGTCCGTGGCTGGTGGCCCACAGCCCCTCCATGTGGCCCAGGGCCTGATGCCAGTGGGCCCCCGGCTGCACCCCCACCCCGGGCTCAGGGCTGAGACCTGGCACAAGGTGGGACACTGATGGAGAGGACAAATGTGGCTCTGCGGTGGTGTTGGGGGGGACGACACATGGTTCCGTCCGTGGCTGGTGGCCCACAGCCCCACCTTGTGGCCCAGGGCCTGATACCAGTGGACCCCCGGCAGCACCCCCACACTGGGCTCAGGGCTGAGACCTGGCACAAGGTGGGACACTGATGGGAGAGGACGAGTGTGGCTCTGCAGTGGTGTTTGGGGGGGGGGACATGGTTCTGCCTGTGGCTGGTGGCCCACAGCTCCCCCTTGTGGCCCAGGGCCTGATGCCCATGGACCCCCGGCTGCCAGTGGACCCCCGGCCTCAGGCTCAGGGCTGAGACCTGGCACAAGGTGGGACACTGATGGCAGAGGACAAACCCAGTTCTGCGTCGGTGAGGGGGTGGGCTAGTTCCGTCCGTGGCTGATGGCCCACAGCCCCCCCATGTGGCGCAGGATCTGATGCTCGTAGCCCCCCCTGAGTGCAGACCCCCTCCCTCCCCCCCCCCAGCTCAGGGCTGAGACCTGACAGAAGGTGGGACACTGATGGGAGAGGACAAACCCGGTTCTGCGTCGGTGGGGGGGGGGCGCGGGTCCGGCTCCGCCGTGGGGGTGTGACGGGTGCGTGGGTGCTGCCCGCTTTTTGGGGGTCCGGGCTGGGGGTGGGGGGGTGCGCCTGAGTGTCCTACCCCCACTGCCGCCTTGCCCCCCCCCCCCATCTCCCCCCATCAGCTGTGGGGCAGCCCAAAGCAGGTGGGTAATTAGCGCCGGGTGGTAACGAACCCCGGGGATGGGGGGGGGGGGGGGGGGGGGCAGCTCCGGAGGAGCCTCATTGCAGTTTTAATTAATAAAAGAGAACAAGGATGCGGGGGGGGGGGGGGGGGCTCAGCTCCTCCCCCCCCCCCCCCCAGAACCTGGGGGGATCTCAGGTGCTGCCTGGGGTGGGGGTCCCCGGGGTGCTGGGGGGGTCCCCCAGTGTGTCCCCCCCCGGCTGGCAGCGAGGAGGTGCTGGGGGGGGGACAGACGCTGAGGGGGGGGGGGCACAGGGTGAGGTGATGGGGGGAACCTGGGAGCGTCTTTCCTTTCTTTGGGGGGGGGGGGGGGGGGGCTTAGAGCCCCCCAACATTATGTGGAGTCTCTGGTGTCTGATCGAAGCCACCCTGTGCCCCCCCCCCCCCGCCCCATCCCTGGGGACCCCCCGCAGGATTTCAGTGTCTGTAGGGACCCCCACCCCCGTGTCAGGATGGAGTGGGGTGGGACGGGGGCTGGGACCCCCCCCGGGAGCGGGGTTGTGCCCACCGCTGGCACGTGGAGCTGTCACCCGAGTGCCACCGGTGGGTCCCCGCTGGGCACCTCTCTTGGTGGCACATCCCCGGGAGGGACACTCTGCAGCCCCCCCCCCCCGCCCCCCCCCAAGTGCTCCCCACTGCCACGTGTGACAGCGATGTCCCCTGAGCGCTGCAGGACCCCTCGTGTACCCCACGGGTGCGACCCCACGTCCCCTCCCCCCGCGGCAGCACAGACCGCGAGGACATCACTGTCCCCTCTCCGGTGACCCGGTGGCACAGGGGACGGGGACACCTCTGCCACCGCAGCATCGCCCTGTGGCGTTGTGGGGGTCCCACCGCGCTCCCCGGGGTCCCGGCCGGGGGCGGCACGAGCATCTCTGGGGACAACGGGTGACCCCGAGGCCTCATCCTGCCCCGCGGCGTGCCGGCGTCGCCGGGGCTGTGCCGTGGCGGGTGCCGGGGACGCGGGCGGTGGAGGGGACGAGGGACGGTGCCCGGCTTTTTGAGGCGTCGGGGAAAGGTTATGTCCGGACCGAGGGGCTTCGGGGTGGGGCGACGGTGCTGCATCCGGCAACGCCGGCGGAGCCGAATGCGCTGAGCCGCGGGGAAGGCTGCGGCACGGTAATTAAACGGTGGCGATGTGGCACCTGTAAAGCACCGCGAAGGCCCGTCCATCTCCCGCTCAGCCCAAACCTCTGCCACGCGCCCGGTGCCGGCGTGTGCCGGCACAGTGGCCGCACCGGCCACAAGCCAAAGCCCGCCCTGGGCCGCAGCTCCGCTGACTGGAAGGGGCTGCGGGAAGATGAGGACCCTCTGCCCGTCCCCGGCAGCGCCGCGGTGCTGAGCTGCGCACCCACCGCCGCTCACCGGCCCGGCAGATGCAATTAGCGACCGGCCCTTGACGAGGGATTGATGGTGGAGGGATGATGCCGGCGAAGCGCCGGAGCTCCCGGTGACGGCGCGGAGGTCGGTGCGGCATCGGTGAGGCCTCGCGGCACCGCCGTAGCGGGGCTCGGTGCTCGCCGGAGCAGGCGAGCGTGTAAATCTGTGCACGCGTGTTCGACCTCTGCACGCGCCCATGGGTGCCACGGCTCTGCCGGCACCCGGTGCACCGCGGTCAGGCCGGCCTGGCACGGACTGGGTTTGGGAAGGGGCTGCCCCGCGGGAGCTGGGGGGGGTCCAGTTTGGGCAAGGCCGAGGTGTGCGGTGCCGCACTGGCTGCGCCGTGTCCCGCTGCCGTTCGGTCCGGCTGCCGCTAGATGGAAATGCGGGTTCGTGCCCGAGGCTGTGGCACAGCCGCGCTCCGGGCGGTATGGACCCGACTGGGCGCTACGGCTGAGGCACGGCCTGGGGGGGGGATGCTCTGGTCCGGGGGGATGCTCAGCCCCCGGGGTGGATGCTCTGACCTGGGGGGGTGCTTTGCCCGGGGGGGGTGTGTGCTCTGGTCCAGGGGAGATGCTCTGCCCGGGGGGGGGGATGCTGTGGTCCAGGGGGGTGCTCTGACCTGGGGGGGGGTGCTTTGCCTGCGGAGGGGGGGGGGGTGCTCTGGTCCAGGGGAGATGCTCTGCCTGGGGGGGGGATGCTGTGGTCCAGGGGGGGGGGATGCTGTGGTCCAGGGGGGATGCTCTGCCCGGGGGGGGGAATGCTGTGCCTGGGGGGGATGCTCAGCCCCGGGAGGGGATGCTCTGCTCGGGGGAGAATGTTCTGCCCCATGTGGGGTGCTCTGCCCGGGGGGAGGGGGGGGATGCTGTGGTCCAGGGGGGATGCTCTGACCTGGGGGGGTGCTTTGCCTGGGGAGGGGGGGGGGCTCTGGTCCAGGGGAGATGCTCTGCCTGGGAGGGATGCTGTGGTCCAGGGGGGATGCTCTGCCCGGGGGGGGCGGAATACTCTGGTCCAGGGGGGATGCTCAGCCCCGGGAGGGGATGCTCTGCTCGGGGGAGAATGTTCTGCCCCATGTGGGATGCTCTGCCCGGGGAGGGGGGGGATGCTCTGCTCCATGTGGGATGTCCTGTCCTGGGGGGGGGACGCTCTGCCTGGAGAGGATGTCCTGCCCGGGGGGGGGGGGTGATGTTCTGCCCCATGTGGGATGCTCTGCCCGGGGAGGGGGATGCTCTGCCCTGTGGGGGATACTCTGCCTGGGGGGGGGATGCTCTGGTCCAGGGGGGATGCTGTGCCTGGGGGGGGATGTTCTGCCCGGGGGGCTCCGGCCCTGCCTGCGGGGGGATGCCCCGGGGCTGCGGGTCCCCCCTCTGCCCGGGCGGCGGCGGCGGCAGCGTGGCGGGGGGCGCAGGGGCTCAGCGTGCGGGGCCTTGGCGCGCTGCCGCCGCGACGCTGCCTCAAAGGGCCGTTATGGGCGCTGGAGCTCCGGCGCTCAGCGGCCTGCGCGGCATCTCCTGCACGTCCTGCCTGCGCGGCATCCCCTGCCTGCGCGGCATCTCCTGCACATCCTGCCTGTGCGGCATCCCCTGCCTGCGCGGCATCTCCTGCACGTCCTGCCTGCGCGGCATCCCCTGCCTGCGCGGCATCTCCTGCCTGCACAGCATCCCCTGCCTGTGCCGCATCTCCTGCCTGCGCGGCATCTCCTGCCTGCACAGCATCCCCTGCCTGCGCAGCATCTCCTGCCTGCACAGCATCCCCTGCCTGTGCCGCATCTCCTGCCTGTGCCGCATCTCCTGCCTGTGCGGCATCTCCTGCCTGCGCGGCATCTCCTGCCTGCACAGCATCCCCTGCCTGTGCCGCATCTCCTGCCTGTGCCGCATCTCCTGCCTGCGCGGCATCTCCTGCCTGCACAGCATCCCCTGCCTGTGCCGCATCTCCTGCCTGTGCCGCATCTCCTGCCTGCGCGGCATCTCCTGCCTGCACAGCATCCCCTGCCTGTGCCGCATCTCCTGCCTGTGCCGCATCTCCTGCACGTCCTGCCTGCGCGGCATCTCCTGCCTGCACAGCATCCCCTGCCTGTGCCGCATCTCCTGCCTGTGTGGCATTTCCTGCATCTCCTGCCTGCGCAGCATCTCCTGCCTGCATGGCATCCCCTGCCTGCACGGCATGTCCTGCCTGCACGGCATGTCCTGCCTGCACAGCATCCCCTGCCTGCGCAGCATCTCCTGCCTGCATGGCATCCCCTGCCTGCACGGCATGTCCTGCCTGCACAGTATCTCCTGCCTGTACCGCATTTCCTGCCTGCATGGCCTCTCCTGCCTGCACAGCATCTCCTGCCTGCACGGCCTCTCCTCCATGCGCAACATCTCCTGCCTGCGTGCCATCTCCTGCCTGCGCGGCGTCTCCTGCCTGCGCACCCCCAAAGCACGATGAGGCGGCCGCCGGGTGCCGGCAGGGAGGGGGCAGGGAGCGGGCAGGGAGCAGGCAGGGAGCTCGAGCCACCGATGATGGCATCCTCCTGCCCTCGACCCGGCTGGTTCCCTTCCCTGGGCACTGCTGGGAGCAGAGCTGGGTGCCCACGAGCAGATCTGGGTGCCCACGAGCAGATCTGGGTGCCCGTCTATCAGAGCTGGGTGGCCACAGAACAGATCTGGGTGCCCAGGGACCAGATCTGTGTGCCTGGGAGCAGATCTTGGTGCCCGTTGATCAGGGTGGCCCAGGAGCAGAGCTGGGTGCCCAGGGGGCAGATCTGGGTGGCCAGGGGCCAGATCTAGGTGCCCAGAAGCAGATCTGGGTGCCCACAGAGCAGATCTGGGTGCCCAGGGACCAGATCAGGGTGGCCCAGGAGCAGATCTAGGTGCCCAGAAGCAGATCTGGGTGGCCAGGGGCCAGATCTAGGTGCCCAGAAGCAGATCTGGGTGCCCACAGAGCAGATCTGGGTGCCCAGGGACCAGATCAGGGTGGCCCAGGAGCAGATCTAGGTGCCCAGAAGCAGATCTGGGTGCCCAGGGACCAGATCAGGGTGGCCCAGGAGCAGATCTAGGTGCCCAGAAGCAGATCTGGGTGCCCACAGAGCAGATCTGGGTGCCCAGGGACCAGATCAGGGTGGCCCAGGAGCAGATCTAGGTGCCCAGGAGCAGATCTGGGTGGCCAGGGGCCAGATCTAGGTGCCCAGAAGCAGATCTGGGTGCCCACAGAGCAGATCTGGGTGCCCAGGGACCAGATTTGGGTGCCCGTTGATCAGATCTGGGTGCCCAGGGAACAGATCAGGGTGCCCGGGAGCAGATGTGGGTGCCTGTTGAGCAGATCTGGGTGGCCATGGAGCAGATCTGGGTGCCTGGGGGCATATCTGGGTGGCCATGGAGCAGATCTGGGTGCCCACAGAGCAGATCTGGTTGCCCCAGTGGCTCTTGGCCGGGCACATGCCCGGCACCCGTCCGCCCGCCCGGTCAAACCCCGTCGTATCCAGATGTTGGTTTTCCTCCTTGCCGAAGCTGGGAGGATGACCCCGAGCCCTGGAGGAGGACACGGTGGCCGGGATGGGGGGCAGGTGGGGGAGGGGACACACACCGGGCGCCTGGCCGCATCCTGCCCACCACCCCCTGAGGGCACCGGGGGGGCTGACGTCCCTCCCCGCCGCGTCGCCCGCAGGTGGAGGTGGAGGTGGAGAGCATGGACAAGGCGGGGAACTTCATCGGGTGGCTGCACATCGAGGGCCTCAACCTCTCGGTGGCCCTGGTGGAACACGCCCTCTCCAAGGTCCACTTCACCGCCGAGCGCAGCCCCTACTACAAAGCGCTGCTGGCCGCCGAGGAGGCCGCCAAGCAGAAGAAGGAGAAGGTGAGCGCGGGGCAGGACCGTCCCCAAGGGATGTCCCCACCCCAGGGGACGGCCCGCCACCGTAAGGATGTCCTCACCCCCGAGGCATGTCCCCACCCCAAGAGATGTCCCCACTGCAGGGAATGTCGCCACCCCAAAGGATGTCCTCATGCCAAGGGATGTCTCCACCCCAAGAGATGTCCCCATCCCAAGGGATGTCCTCATGTCAAGAGATGTCCATGCCAAGGGATGTCTCCACCCCAAGAGATGTCCCCATCCCAAGGGACGTCCTCATGTCAAGAGATGTCCATGCCAAGGGATGTCTCCACCCCAAGAGATGTCCCCATCCCAAGGGATGTCCTCATGTCAAGAGATGTCCATGCCAAGGGATGTCTCCATCCCAAGGGATGTCCCCATGCCCAGAGATGTCCCCATTCCAGGGAATGTCCCCACCCCAAAGGATGTCCCCACGCCAAGGCATGTCCTCACCCCAAGGCATGTCCCCACACCAAGAGATGTCCCCATGCCTAGAGATGTCCCCACCCCAAGGGATGTCCCCACCCCAAGGGATATCCCCATGCCAAGAGATACCCCCATGCCAAGATATGTCCCAACACCAAGAGATGTCCCCATGCCAGGGGATGTCCCCACACCAAGGGATGTCCCTGTGCGAAGAGGTATCCCCACCCCACGGGATGTCCCAAAACCAAGAGGTGTCCCCAGCCCAAGGGATGTCCCCACCCCAAGGGATGTCCCTGTGCCAAGAGATGTCCCCACCTCAAGGCTCATGGGATCCAGGGTGCTGGGGACCAGGGATGCTCCAGCTGCTGGGTGCCAGCACAGCCATCACCCCCTTGCCGGTGGCATCCAGCGTGGCCACGGGGGTCCCCTGGTCCATGTGTGTGTGTCCCCCAACCCTAGGTGTGGTCCCACTACGAGGAGACCCCGGTGGAGGAGGTGGTGCCGGTGCTGGAGGAGAAGGAGCGCACGGCTAACTACAAGCCCGTCTTCGTGACGGAGATCACGGACGATCTCCACTTCTACGTGCAGGACGTGGAGACGGGTATGGGGACAGGATTGGGGTCCCCCCGTCGTCCCCCATACGCCGAGGGTCTCACCAATGGGGGGGTGGGGGGGGTGGCCGGTGGCGGGTGCTGGATGTGTCCCCTCCGCAGGTGCCCAGCTGGAGAAGCTGATGGAGAACATGCGCGCCGAGGTGGGCAGCCATCCCCCCGTGGAGGGCTCCTACGCCCCGCGCCGCGGAGACTTCTGCATCGCCAAGTTCGTTGACGGAGAATGGTGAGACGGGGGTCCCGCTCCCCTCCCCCCCCCCGGCGTGGGGCCATGGGGTGGCTTTGCCCCACGTTGAGGTGTGTTTTGGGGGTGGTCCCACCCCCCTCCATCCCTCCCTCCAGGTACCGGGCCCGGGTGGAGAAGGTGGAGTCAGCTGCCAAAGTCCATATCTTCTACATTGACTATGGCAACGTGAGTGCTGGCCCTGCTGGGGGGGGGGGGGGGGGCACCCCGGGGTGCCAACCGCAGTCCCGCAGTCCCTGGGACAGAGGGTCTAGGGGTGCAGAGATGGCCGTCCATCCGTCCGTCCATCCATCCATCCATCCATCCATCCATCCATCCTTCTGTCCATCCATCAGTGTATCGATCCATCTATTCATCTATCTCTCCATCTCTCCATCTCTCCATCCATTTATCCGTCCATCCATCCATCCATCCATCCATCCATCCATCCATCCATCTTTCAATGCCTCTGTCCATCCATCTATCCATCAATCCAT
>NC_138905.1:1170862-1179816 GCF_965231255.1 Vanellus vanellus
GGCGTCCTCCCAACCCCAACACCAGGGAGCTGACAATGGGGTGCCCAGCACCCTTGGGCGCCCTCCCAACACCATGGACACCCTGATGGGGTGCCCAGCACCCTTGGGTGCCCTCCCAACCCCAACATCATGGACACCCTGATGGGGTGCCCAGCACCCTTGGGTGCCCTCCCAACCCCAGCCCCCTCTCCGCCCCCGCAGAAGGAGACCCTGCCCGCCACCCGCCTGGCCGCTCTGCCGCCGGCCTTCAGCACCCGCGTCCTGCCGGCACAGGCCACCGAGTACAAGTTCGCCTTCATCCAGGTGCCCCAGGACGTAAGTATGGGGGTGTCTTGGGGGGGGCTGGAGGTGGGTCGCGTCCCCGGTGGGACCGTGATGACGCTGTGGGGCTCCGTAGGACGACGCGCGGGCGGACGCGGTGGACAGCGTGGTGCGGGACATCCAGAACACCCAGTGCCTGCTCAACGTGGAGCACCTGGGACCCGGCTGTCCCCACGTCACCCTCCAGTTCGCCGACTCCAAGAGCGACGTGGGGCTGGGGCTGGTCAAGGAGGGACTGGTCATGGTGGAGGTGCGCAAGGAGAAGCAGTTCCAGAAAGTGGTAGGTGGTGGGGAGGGGTGGCGATGGGGCGATGGGGTGGGGGGGACCCTACCCCACACTCAATGGGGGGGGGGACAGTGGTGAGCGACACCCCCCGCCCACCCCACCTCAGCCGGTGCCATATCGGTGGTGGCTGTGGCTGCCCGGGGGGGGGGTTCAGGGATGGGATGGGGGGGGTGACCCCCAAGCACTGCCCCCCCTCCCCCCCCCCGCGTCCCCTCTTGGGGTTGTGCTGGGTGGGTGTGGGGGGGTCCCACCTCCCTCCGTGGGGACCCCCCCCACCTCCCTAAGGTGCAGGTGGGGGTGCTGCGGAGGGATGTGGTGGGGTGTCCCCCCCCCCACCGTGGCCAGGCAGAGCCTGCCGGAGGTCCCTGGGGGTGCACGGCCCTGACCCCCCCCCCCCCAACCCCCCCCTCTAGGGGGGCAGGGGAGGGGGCGCAGGTTCACCCCGACTGCCGTCCCCACAGATCACCGAGTACCTGAACGCTCAGGAGACGGCCAAGAGCGCCCGGGTGAGTGGGGGGGGGCACAGGGGTGGGGGGCGGGAGCGTGGCCCCCCCTTGTCTGGTGGGGGGGGGGGGGTGCTGGTAACCCCCTCCTCCCCATCTCCAGAGCGATGCTGGATGCAACACCCCCCCCCCCCCCCATCTTTGGGGTGATGTTGGATGTGGTACCCCCCCCCCCCAATCTCTGGGGTGGAGTTGGATGCCCCCCCCATCTCTGGGGTGACAGTGCATGTGCCCCCCCTCCCTCCCCCCATCTCTGGGGTGATGATGCTGGATGCAGCCCCCCCCCCCCACACACACAATTTCTGGGGGGTGGTGTTGGATGCCCCCCCCCAGCTCTGGGGTGATGCTGGGTGTGGTACCCCCCCCCAACATATTCAGAGTGATGCAGGATTCAGCCCCCCCCCCCCATCTGTGGGGTGATACTGGATGTACCCCCCCCACCCCCCCATCTCCAGAGTGATGCTGGACGTGCCCCCCCCCCCCATCTGTGGGGTGATGCTGGATGTGGTACCCCCCATCTCTGGGGAAGATGCTGCATGTGTGTGTGCCCCCCCCCCCATCTCTGGGGTGATATTGGATGCAGCCCGCCTCCCCCCCCCCCCAAAAAAAAATAATGGGGGGGGGGGGTGTGCGCAGGACGCCCCCCCACCCCCCCCCGTCCCCCCTCTTGCAGCTGAACCTGTGGCGTTACGGCGATTTCCGCGCGGACGACGCGGACGAGTTCGGCTACAGCCGCTGAGGGACGACGATGCTTCGGGGGGAAGCGGGGGGGGGGGGGGTGAAAGCGCCCCCCCCCCCCGCTCCCCCCACCACTGCCACCACCACACCAACTCTCCCCCCCCCCCCCCCCAAATCCCATCGCATCCATCCCATCCCCCGGGGGCCGGGGCAGCTCGGGGGGGGGACACCCATAGCTCCGTGCCCCAGGGATGCCGTGGGGTGGGGGTGGGGGGGGTGACTCTGTGTGCCCCCCCCCCCCCCCGGCCCCCCGACAGCTGAATTTGCCCCCCCCCAAGTCCTGCCCGCAGCCAGCGCCGTGTCCCCCCCCCCGGCCTGTATTTAAAGCTTTCGGAGGCCCAATAAAAGTAGTGAAGCGTCGCGATATGGTCTCTCCCCGTCGGGGGGGGCCCCTCTGCGCTGGGGGTGTCCCCCCCCCACTCCCCCCCCCCCCCAGGTTCATATACCCCCCCCAGGGACCAAAACTGCACCCCATGGCTGGGACAGGACTGGGAAGGGGGGGCTCATCCTGCCCCGGGGGGGGGCTGGAGGAAGGGGGGGGGGAGATGGGGGTCTCGCCGTGTGTGTCCCCCCCCCGTGGTGGCAATGGGGCAGAGTCTGGTCCGAGCCCCTCCTGCAGCCCCACGTCCCCAACCGCTGGTCCCACCCGTGGGGCCTCAACCCTGGGACACCCCCCCCCCCCCCCCCAGCGTGGACCCCCCCCCAAACCTGGGGGGCAGTCCTGGGGCTCCACCCTGAGTCACAAAGGGGGTCGTGGACCGTGGACCCCCACCCCGAGTCCCGGACGTGGACCCCACCCCGGACCCCCACCCCGAGTCCCAGATGTGGCTCCTTGACCTGGACCCCAACCCCCAGTCCCAAACCTGGACCCCAAACCCGGGTCCCAGTGGTGGAGCTCCGCCCTATGGCCCAAACGTGGTCATGAATTCTGGACCCCATCTCCGGGTCCCAACTGTGGACCCCCAACCCCAAGTCCCCAACCCGGACCTCAACCCTGCATCCCAAACGTGGCTCCTTGACCTGGACCCCAACCCCAAGTCCCAAAACCTGGACCCCAACCCCGGGTCCCAACCGTGGACCCCCAACCCCAGATGCCAAACCTGAACCTCAACCCCGACTCCCAAGTCTGGACCCAAACCTGGGTCCCGATGGTGGACCTCCCCCCTATGTGCCAAACGTGGTCATGAATCCTGGACACCACCCCCAGATCCCAAACCTGGATCTCATCCCCAGGTCCCAAGTCTGGACCCCAAATGTGGGTCCCAACGGTGGCGCTCCACCCTACAGCCCAAACGTGGTCATGAAGCCTGGGCTCCAACCTGAGGTCCCAACCATGGACCCCCAGCTCCAGATCCCAAACCTGCGGCACAAACGTGGCTCCTCAGCCTGGACAACAGCGCCAGGTCCCAGCCACGGACCCCAACCCCAGGTCCCAAACCGGGACCTCAACCCCGGGTCCCAGCCATGGACCCCAAACCTGGGTCCCAGTGGTGGAGCACCGCCCTATGGCCCCAACGTGGTCATGAACCCTGGACACCAACCCCAGGTCCCGACCGTGGACTCCCACCTCAGGTCCTAAACCTGGACCTCAGCCCTGGGTCCCAAACGTGGCCCCTGACCTTGAACCTCAAGTCCAGCTGCCAACCGGGGACCCCAACCCCAAGTACCAAACCTGGACCTCAACAGTGGGTCTCAACCGTGGGCCCCAGACCTCAGCCCTGGGTCCCAACTATGGATCCCAACCCCAGATCCCAAACCTGGACCTCAACCCCCAGTTCCAAACCTGGGTCCCAAACCCGGGTCCCAGTGGTGGTGCTCCACCCTATGGCCCAAACGTGGTCATGAATTCTGGACCCCAACCCCGGGTCCCAACCATGGACCCCCAACCCCGGGTCCCAAACCCGGACCTCAACCCCACGTCCCAGATGTGGCCTCCAGCCCCAAGTCCCAGTCACGGACCCCAAACCCACATCCCAATCCTGGACCCCGACCGTGAACCTCCACCCGGGGCACCAATCCTGCACCCCAACCCTGCCTTCGACCCTCACCCCAGCCCAGCCCGGCGCCCCCCAGAACCCCCCCCAGCAGAGTCCCACGGCCATCCCAATCCCACCGGCGTCGTCCCATGTCCATGGGGACACCGGCGAATGCCACCCATGGGCGTCTGCGTGGCGGTGCCACTGTCCCCGGCGTCCCCGGCGTCCCCGGCACCGTTGATCGATGACGGTGATGGCCGGGGGGGTGTCGGGGGGACCCGCTGGCAGGGTCCCCGTCCCCGTTGGCCGCCCGGCTCCCGGGGAGCTAATTACAGGGCCGCGCTAATTGAATTGGAACACAATTACAGGCGAGTGCGCGGGGTGGTGAGTGGCAGTAATTAACGCTGGCGAAGGATCGTAATTAAAGGAAGAGCTGGGGGGGGGAGGGGGGGGGGGCTGCTGAGAGGGAGGGGGGGCTGGGACATGGGCGGCTGTCCCCCACCCCATGGCACCGAGGGCACCCCTGGGGACACCCACCCCGGGGACAGCCCTGTCCCAGTGTCCCCCCACTGCTCCCGGCCCCACCCCCAGTTCCCCCCAGGCTGATCTGGGCCACCATGGGTTAGGGGACATCCCCCCCCCCCCGCCAAATGTCCTCTGTCCCCACGAGCTGTCCCCTCTGCAGCTGCAGGGATGGAGTGTCACCTGCTGTCCTGTCCCATGTCCCCAGCCTGGCCACCCTTCCCTGCCCCAGCAAGGGCTTTAAGGGGGCCTGGCTTTCTCGGGGGGGTCCTGGGGGTCTTTGGTGGGTCCCTGGAGGTCACTGGCTATCTCGGGGGGGTCCTGGGGGTCTTTGGTGGGTCCCTGGAGGTCACTGGCTATCTCGGGGGGCTTCTGGGGGTCTTTGGTGGGTCCCTGGAGGTCACTGGCTATCTCAGGGGGGTTCTGGGGGTCTTTGGTGGGTCCCTGGAGGTCACTGGCTATCTCGGGGGGGTTCTGGGGGTCTTTGGTGGGTCCCTGGAGGTCACTGGCTATCTCTGGGGGGTCCTGGGGGTCTTTGGTGGGTCCCTGGAGGTCACTGGCTATCTCGGGGGGGTTTGGGGGTCTTTGGTGGGTCCCTGGAGGTCACTGGCTATCTCAGGGGGGTTCTGGGGGTCTTTGGTGGGTCCCTGGAGGTCACTGGCTATCTCAGGGGGGTTCTGGGGGTCTTTGGTGGGTCCCTGGAGGTCACTGGCTATCTCAGGGGGGTTCTGGGGGTCTTTGGTGGGTCCCTGGAGGTCACTGGCTATCTCGGGGGGGTTCTGGGGGTCTTTGGTGGGTCCCTGGAGGTCACTGGCTATCTCTGGGGGGTCCTGGGGGTCTTTGGTGGGTCCCTGGAGGTCACTGGCTATCTCGGGGGGGTTTGGGGGTCTTTGGTGGGTCCCTGGAGGTCACTGGCTATCTCAGGGGGGTTCTGGGGGTCTTTGGTGGGTCCCTGGAGGTCACTGGCTATCTCAGGGGGGTTCTGGGGGTCTTTGGTGGGTCCCTGGAGGTCACTGGCTATCTCAGGGGGGTTCTGGGGGTCTTTGGTGGGTCCCTGGAGGTCACTGGGGTGTAACTGGTGGTGTTGAGGGTCTCAGGGTGGTCTTCGAGGGTCTCTGAGGTCACCCCATGGTGTCCCTGGGGGTCTCTGGAGGGCACTTGGAGGTCCCTGGAAGGGGTCTCTTGGTCATCCCCCCCCCCCGAGTCTTCAGGAGGTCCCTGGAGGGGGTCCCTGAGGGTCCCTGGGCTTGTGGGGACCGTTGGGGGCAGGTGGCACTGGGAGGGCAGCAGTCCTCCCCGGGTGGGTGGCTGCCCCTCAAACACCTCCGTGACAGGGAGCGTGTCCCCAGCGTCCCCAGTTCCACCAGCCAGGGGACACCAGAGCCTTCCATGGCAGTGACCGTGTGTCCCCAATGTCCCCAGTGCCACCAGCCAGGGGACACCAGGGCCCTGCATGGCAGCAACTATGTGTCCCCAACGTCCCCAGTGCCACCAGCCAGGAGACACCAGGGCCCTCCATGGCAGTGACCGTGTGTCCCCAATGTCCCCAGTGCCACCAGCCAGGAGACACCAGGGCCCTCCATGGCAGTGACCGTGTGTCCCCAATGTCCCCAGTGCCACCAGCCAGGAGACACCAGGGCCCTGCATGGCAGCAACTATGTGTCCCCAACGTCCCCATTGTGGCACCAGCCAGGGGACACCAGAGCCCTCCATGATGGGAACCATGTATCCCCAGTGTCCCCAGTTAGGGCACACCAGTTCCCTCCATGACGGGGACTATGTGTCCCCGATGTCCCCAGTGTCACAACCAGGGGAAACCAGTGCCCTCCATGGCAGCAACAATGTGTCCCCAACATCCCCAGTGCCACCAGCCAGGGGACAACAGAGCTCCATCCCACTACAGCCCCGTCCCAGTACAGCCCCATCCCAGTACAGCCCCATCCCAGTAGAGCTCCATCCCAGACAGTCCCATCCCAGTACAAACCCGTCCCAGTACAGCTCCGTCACAGTACAGACTATGTCCCAGTACATCACAATCCCAGTACAGCCCCATCCCAATACAGCCCCGTCCCAGTAGGTCCCCATCCCAGCACATCCCCGTCCCAGTAGAGCCCCATCCCAGAACAGTCCCATCCCAGTAAAGCTCCACCACGGTACAGCCCCTTCCCAGTACAGACCCGTCCCAGTACAGCCCCTTCCCAGTACAGACCCGTCCCAGTACAGCCCTATCCCAGTACAGCTCCATCCCGGTACAGCTCCACCACTATACAGCCCCATCCCAGTACAGACCCGTCCCAGTAAAGCCCTGTCCCAGTAAAGCCCCATCCCAGTAGAGCCCCATCACACTACAGCCCCATCACACTACAGTTCCATCCCAGTACAGCTCCGTCCCAGTACAGTTCCATCCCAGTACAGACTCCATCCCAGTACATCCCCATCCCAGTACAGCTCCATCCCAATACGGCTCCATCCCAGTACAGCCCCGTCCCAGTACAGCCCCATCCCAGTACAGCTCTGTCCCAGCCCCCCCCATCTCAGTAAGTCCCCATCCCAGTACAGCCCTATCCCACTACAGCCCCGTCCCAGTACAGAACACATCCCAGTACAGCCCCGTCCCAGTACATCTCTGTCCCAGTACAGCCCCATCCCACTACAGCCCCGTCCCAGCACATCCCCATCCCAGTATAGTCCTGTCCCAGTACAGCCCAGTCCGAGGGGACGGTGTCCTGCAGACTGCCCTGTCCCTGTCCCGCAGTGCCACCAGCGATGTCACCAGTGTGTCCCCGTGTGTCCCCGTGTGCCGCTGTCCCCTCTCCCGGTGCTCCCGTCCCGCCCTCCCGGGACTGGGCGGGGCCGCCAGGGGCGGGGCGGGGGCGGGGCGTGTCCCTGGGTGGGGCGGGGCGGGGCCCGGTCCCGGGCGCGGTGCCGGTGCAGCGCCAGCCCCTGTCCCCACTGTCCCCATGTCCCGCTGTCCTCATGTCCCGGTGTCCCCATGTCCTGGTGCCCCTTTATCCCGGTGTCCCCATGTCCCACTGTCCTCATGTCCTGGTGCCCCCATGTCCCTATGTCCCCATGTCCCTGTGTCCTCATGTCCCGGTGTCCCTATACCCTGGTGTCCCTATGTCCCCATGTCCTGCTGTCCGTGTCCCCATGTCCCAGTGTCCCTGGTGTTCTGCTGTCCCAATGTCCTCATGTCCCTGTGTCCCAGTGTTCCCATGTTCCCGTGTCACGGTGTCATGGTGTTCCTGTGTCCCAGTGTCCCCATGTACCAGTGTCCCCATAGCCCAGTGTCCCCATGTCCTGGTGTCCACATGTCCCAGTGTCCCCATGTCCCACTGTCCCTGTGTCCCCACGTCTTGGCGTCCCCATGTCACGGTGTCCCAGTGTCCCCATGTACTGCTGTCCCCATAGCCCAGTGTCCCCATGTCCTGGTGTCCACATATCCTGGTGTCCCTATATCCCAGTGTCCCCATGTCACACTGTCCCACTGTCCCTGTGTCCCCATGTCTTGGCGTCCCCATGTCCCAGCGTCCCCATGTCCTGCTGTCCCGGTGTCCCCATGTACTGGTGTCCCATTGTCCTGCTGTTCCTGTGTCCCAGTGTCCCTGTGTCCTGGTGTCCCCATGTCCCGGTGTCCCCATATCCCGGTGTCCCCATATCCCATTGTCCCCATGTCCTGGTGTCCCCATGTCTTGGCGTCCCCATGTCCTGCTGTCCCGGTGTCCCCATGTCCTGGTGTCCACATATCCTGGTGTCCCCATATACCGGTGTCCCCATATCCTGCTGTCCCAGTGTCCCCATGTCTTGGTGTCCCCATGTCCCCATGTCTTGGTGTCCCCATGTCCTGGTGTCCACATGTCCTGGTGTCCTGGAGTCCCCATATACCGGTGTCCCCATGTCCTGCTGTCCCGGTGTCCCCATGTCGCGATGGCCCAGTGTCCCTATGTCCCTGTGTCCCCATGTCCTGGGGTCCCCGGGTCACCCCCCAGCACAGCCCCCGCGGCGGGTGGCGCTCCCCGGGGGGGGGACAGAGACGACCACACGCGGGGACTGTCCCAGGCGGGGGGTGGCACGGCGGCGATGTCCCCCGCGGCGGAGTCCCCCGGGGGGTGGCAGTGTCCCCCGAGGGGGGGAGGGGGGAATGTGTGTCCCCCCGGGGGGGTGGCAGTGTCCCCCGGGGGGGAGGGGGGGGGGAATGTGTGTCCCCCCGGAGGGGTGGCGGTGTCCCCCGTGGGGGGGGTGTCTGTCCCCCCGTGGGGGTGTCCCCCGTGGCGCGTGCCTCTATTTATCCCTTTGTCCCCAGAATAGCGGGGGCGGGGGCGGGGCGGGGGCGGGGGGGGGGGGGGGGGAGGGGGTGACCGCTCCCCCCCCCCCCCTCATCCCGCCCCCCCCCCCCCCCCCCCTCCCCCCTTAACCCTCCGCGGCTATTTTTAGCTCGCGCGTGTTTCCAGGGGAACCCTGATGACGCAGTGACGTCAATGCGGGTCACTCGCCGCCGCCAGGGCTCGCGCCGCCGCGCCACGGCCCCCCCCCCCCCCCCCCCAGCATCCCCCCCCCCCCCGCAATCCCCTCCCCCCTCCTCTCCGCCCCCCCCCCCCCCCCCCTCCC